>NC_053023.1:585374931-585518213 GCF_003073215.2 Triticum urartu | reverse complement strand
AGGTTATTAGCTAAATGGAGTAAGCAATCTCTAAATGCTAGAATGAAACCTGACCCTGCTTTGCTACTTCACCTATCTTTGTTACTGCTAAGGATTATGAATTCTCTGTTGATCCTGATATAATTACTTTGGTTGAATCTGATCCTTTTCATGGTTATGAATCTGAAACTGTTGTGGCACATCTTACTAAATTGAATGATATAGCCACCCTGTTCACTAAAGATGAGAGAACTCGTTACTTTTATATCCTTAAAATGTTTTCGTTCTCATTAAAGGGTGATGCTAAGATATGGTTTAATTCTCTTGATCCTGGTTGTGTGCGTAGTCCGCAGGATATGATTTATTACTTCTCTGCTAAATATTTCCCTGCTCATAAGAAATAAGCTGCTTTAAGGGACATATATAATTTTGTGCAAATTGTAGAAGAGAGTCTCCCACAAGCTTGGGGGAGGCTTCTCCAATTACTTAATGCTTTGCCTGATCATCCTCTTAAGAAAAATGAAATACTTGATATCTTTTATAATGGACTAACCGATACTTCTAGAGATTACCTGGATAGTTGTGCTGGTTTTGTTTTCAGGGAAAGAACACTGGATGAAGCTGAAATTCTATTGAATAATATGTTGACAAATGAAAATAATTGGACACCTCCAGAGCCAATTCCTGAGCCTATTCCTAAACCAACTCCGAAGAAGAGGGGTATTCTATTTCTCAGTCCTGAAGATATGCAAGAGGCAAAGAAATCCATGAAAGAAAAAGGTATTAAAGCTGAAGATGTTAAGAATTTACCTCCTATTGAAGAAATACATGGTCTTAATTTACCGCATGTTGAAGAAACATATGATCTTAATCCATTACCTATTGAAGAAACTCATGGTCTTGATAACCTGACACAGGTAGTAAAGGTAAATTCTCTCTATAGATATGATAAAGCTGTAATCCCATTTACTAAGTTTGCTAGCCCATGCTTAGATGAGTTTTGTAAATTTATGGCTAAGCAAGAAGACTTTAATGCTTATTTTGGTAGAAAATTGAAAAACAATTCAAATATGCTTGAACACTTGGGTGATTATATGGCCAATGTTAAAGGTGAACTTAAACTTATTAGTAAACATGCTTCTATGGTTACCACTCAAGTAGAACAAGTACTTAAAGCTCAAAATGATTTTCTCAATGAATTGAATAGTAAAGATAATGATAATGCTGTTAGAGTGGCTATTAGAACTAGTAGAATGACTCAGGAACCTTTGTATCCTGAAGGCCATCCTAAGAGAATTGAGCAAGATTCCCAGAGAAATAATATAGATGCACCTAGTTCCTCTAAAAAGAAGAAAAATAAAAATGATAGGACTTTGCATGCTTCTAGTGATCCTATTGTTGAACCACCTGAGAATCCAAATGATATTTCTATTTCTGATGCTGAAACACAATCTGGTAATGAACCTGAAACTAGTGGTAATGTTAATGATAATGTTCATCATGATGCTCAACCTAGTAATGATAATGACATAGAAATTGAACCTGCTGTTGATCTTGATAACCCACAATCAAAGAATCAACGTTATGATAAGAAAGACTTTGTTGCTAGGAAACATGGTAAAGAAAGAGAGCCTTGGGTTCAGAAACCCATGCCTTTTCCTCCCAAACCATCCAAGAAAAAGGTTGATGAGGATTTTGAGCGCTTTGCTGAAATGATTAGACCTATCTTTTTTGCATATGCGATTAACTGATTTGCTTAAAACCAATCCTTATGCTAAGTACATGAAAGATATTATTACGAATAAAAGAAAGATACTAGAAGCTGAAATTTCCACCATGCTTGCTAATTATACTTTTAAGGGTGGAATACCAAAGAAACTTGGAGATCCAGGAGTACCCACTATACCATGCTCCATTAAAAGAAACCATGTTAAAACTGCTTTATGTGATCTTGGAGCCGGTGTTAGTGTTATGCCTCTCTCTTTATATCGTAGACTTGATTTAAATAAGTTGACACCTACTGAAATATCTTTGCAAATGGCTGATAAATCAACTGCTATACCTGTTGGTATTTGTGAGGATGTGCCTGTTGTAGTTGCAAACGTTACTATTTTAACGGACTTTGTTATTATTGATATTCCCGAGGACGATAGTATGTCTATTATTCTTGGAAGACCCTTTTTGAATACTACAGGGGCTGTTATTGATTGCACTAAAGGCAATATCACTTTTCATGTTAATGGTAATGAGCATACGGTACACTTTCCGAGGAAACAACCTCAAGTTCATAGTATCAACTCTATTGGGAAAATGCCATCGATTATATTTGGAGGTTTTGAATTTCCTCTTCCTACTGTCAAGAAGAAATATGATATTATTATTATTGGGGATGTACATATCCCCGTTGAGGTAACATAGTGTTATTCGAAATTTATCCGGTTCCATGTTATTCGGAATGAGTTCGTTAACAAGACTTGATCAACCTTATTAGTGGATTCCTTTTGATGATCATGAGATGGATGAAACTAGAAGGCACAACCTTCTGTACCCCACTTTTACTTTCTGTTATTTATATTAAATAAAATAAAAATAAATATTTTTTCTGTCTGTTATCTGATTATCCATGCAATATAAAAATACCTCGAAAATAAAAATTCTCCAAATGCCCTGAAATTTAAATAAGATTTTTTCTAGAATATTTGAGAATATTTGGCACTGAGAACACAACAGGGGGGTCAACCACCTGCCCACGAGGGTGGAGGGCGCGCCCCCTGCCTCGTGGGCCCACGGTGGCCCTCCTCCACTTATTCCTGCACCCAGACACTTCATCTTCCTCCCACAAACACGAATATCCAGCTCAAGCACGAGTTCTAGCTCACTTTGCTGCCATTTTCGATCTCCTTGCTGAAAGCACCTCTCACAAAACTGCTTGGGGAGATTATTCCTTGGTATGTGACTCCTCCATTGGTCCAATTAGATTTTGTTCTAGTGCTTTATTCATTGCAAATTTTTGTTGCTTAGGTGACCCTGTTCTTGAGCTTGCATGTCAAATTTATATGGTCAAAAGTAGTTTTGATGCATGATATAGGCTCTAGGCACTTGTAGGAGTAGTTGCTATCAATATTATTGAGTTTGATTTACTTTTATTTTGAAGTTACTAAAAATTTCAGAATTTTTCAGAAAATGATGAGGAGACTTTTGAGGGGCTCATCGAGCCAAAACTCAAAGGAAAAGGCACCGAAGCCTAAGTATAATCTGCCTCGCACCGCGGAGGTTCGGGCGTGTGAATGGCCTTCCGAGGATTTCTTGAGAGCGGCCGGGAGTTATGAAGATTTTCATGAATTATATCATAATGCAAGCCTCACTGCTTTCCTCCACGACCAATGCGACCAGTATCTCTTACTCACAAATACCTTTGTGCAAAACTTTCATTTTCATTCTAGGAACTCACCACCTACAGTGGAGTTTCATTTATATGATGAGCATAAGGAGATGTCACTTTATGATTTTTGTCGGATTTGTTTAGTCCCTTTTGAGGGCAAGACATAAGAACCACATCGTGATGATGTGGAGGGGTTTATTCATACTATCACTGTAGGGGAAACAAGGAAGGTTTCCGATGCACGAATCACTAGCATACATTTTCCTGTTTTACGTTATTTTGCATTATTTTCTAGTCGTTGCTTAATTGGTCGCAGAAACTGTGGAAACCTTAGTATCCTTGATATTATTATTTTGCTCCAAGGTTTATACAGTGATAACACTTTTAGTATGAGCGGCATTATTGCCAAACGGTTAAGTCTGAACCGTACAAAGGGCCCCATCTTTGGAGGCATCTATGCTTCACGCCTAGCTGCACATTTTAACATACCTATTAGGCATTCTGAGAAGGAAGAGAAAGTGCTGCCTCATGTTTATATAGATTATAAAAGTATGGTGGCACATGATTTTATTGTTAAGAATAGGGAAGGAGAACTTAAATATCAATTGTTCTTTAACAAACATCATCCTGAGACTATTACCCTGCCTGCTCCTTCTTTGTTTGATTTGTCTGTAGGCACGTACCTTGTTCCGTTGAAGGCTATTCACGCCTACCGAAACCCTGCACCAGTTGAGGAGCCAGAGCCGAAACCACAAATTGATCCTTCGCGACAGTCTAATTATCAGTGGGATCCGGAGATGATTGTTAGCCAGTGGCAATTGGAGTCTTCCTCTTCTTCTTCTTCTCAGTACGACCCCAACTATTATTATGGATATCCGCCAGGCCAGCCGTGGCCATAGACCAACTTAGGCCAAAGGCCTAAGCTTGGGGGAGTACGTATTTCCCATCGACATTACATTTATATTCACACACTCATTGCTAGATGTCGGTGCTCATACTTTTTCATTGTATCATCCATGCTAGTTTATTTTCCTTTTTATGCTTTCTTCTTGTGTGTTTAATAAACCTTAAAAAAAACCAAAAAAATTTAGGTGTAGCTTTTAGTTAGTTTACTTTCCATGCTTGTAGTAGTAATTAAAAAGAAAACCCAAAAATATTTCATGTTCTTCTTTTGCTTGTTGGGAGCTTTCCCGTGTAAATAGTTTTATTTCTTTTCTTTTCTTTGGGGGTCGATAGGAGAAGACCATAATTAAATTGTTGAAATGGCTCTTATATGCATTATTGTTGATCTGACAAAAGATCCCATATTGCCTTGTCTTCTCCTGTTTATTGAATGCTTGCAGATTCCAGCTTAGTCCAATGCACGTGCACTATTATTTTTATTCACATCATTCGGTCGTGCGAGTGAAAGGCAATTATGATGATATATGATGGACTTACTAAGATGAGAAAAGATGGTATGAACTCGACCTCTTTTGTTTTTGTAAATATGATTAGTTCATCATTCCTGATTCGGCCTATTATGAATAAACATGTTTGCAATGACAATTAGAGATCATAGTTTCTTATGCCATGCTTGATTAGCTATGAGTTATAATGGTTTACCTTGCGTGCCAACATGCTATTAAAATGGTTATGATGTGGTATGATAGGGTGGTATCCTCCTCTGAATGATTTAAGTGACTTGACTTGGCACATGTTCACGCATGTAGTTAAAACAAAATCAACATGGCCTTCACGATATTTATGTTCATGGTGGATTATATCCTACTCATGCTTGCATTCGGTGTTGATTAATTTTAATGCATATTCATGACTGTTGTCGCTCTCTAGCTGGTCGCTTCCCAGTCTTTTGCTAGCCTTCACCTGTACTAAGCGGGAATAATGCTTGTGCATCCAAACTCCTTAAACCCCAAAGTTATTCCACATGAGTCCACTATACCTACCTATATACGGTATCTACCTGCCATTCCAAGTAAATCTGTATGTGCCAAACTCTAAACCTTCAAATAAATATCCTATTTTGTATGCTCGAATAGCTCATGTATCAACTAGGGTTGTCCGTATCTTCCATGTTAGGCGGGTTATTCTCAAGAGGAGTGGACTCCGCTCCTCACTCACGAGATAAATGGCTGGTCACCGGGATGCCCAGTCCCATGCTTTATGCAAACTAAATCAAATTAATTGCAAACAAAACTCCCCCTGGGACTCTTGTTAGTTGGAGGCACTCGTTGTTTCGAGCAAGCCATGGATTGATGCTTGTTGGTGGAAGGGGGAGTATAAACTTTACCATTCTGTTTGGGAACCGCCTATAATGTGTGTAGCATGGAAGATATCGCCATCTCTTGGTTGTTATGTTGACAATGAAAGTATACTGCTCAAAATATTATTCACCACTGTTTCAAAACCGAGCTCTGGCACCTCTACAAATCCCTGCTTCCCTCTGCGAGGGGCCTATCTATTTACTTTTATGCTGAGTCATCATCCTCTTATTAAAAAGCACCAGTTGGAGAGCACCGTTGTCATTTGCATTCACTACTGTTAGTTTACATTGAGTATGACTTGACTGGATCTCTTTTACCATGAATTAGAATGTCTAGTCAGTCCTTGGTCTTTAAAGGTGCTCTGCATTTATGTTTTGCGGTCTCAGAAAGGGCTAGCGAGATACCATCTTGTTATATCATATTATGATTGTTTTGAGAAAGTGTTGTCATCCGAGATTTATTATTATTGCTCACTAGTTGATTATGCTATTGATATGAGTAAACTTGAGACCTATGCGTTATTGCAAATGTGGTTACTTATAATCTTTGCTGAAAACTTGAATGCTGGCTTTACATATTTACAACAACAATAGCAAACAGAGTTTGTAAAAGTTTTTCTTTATCACTTTCAGTTTGTCAACTGAATTGCTTTAGAACAAGCAAAGGTTTAAGCTTGGGGGAGTTGATACGTCTCCAACGTATCTACTTTTCCAAACACTTTTGCCCTTCTTTTGGACTCTAACTTGCATGATTTGAATGGAACTAACCCGGACTGACGCTATTTTCAGCATAATTACCATGGTGTTATTTATGTGCACGAGCAAACGTTCTTGGAATGACCTCAAACTTCACGGAGCCACTTTTCAGAAAATAAGAAAAATACCTGCCAAAGATGAAGGCTAGGGGGCCCACCGTCTCTCCACGAGGGTGGGGGGCGCGCCTGCCCTCCTAGGGTGCGCCCCCTACCTCGTGGGCCCCCTGTTGCCTCTCCGACTCCAACTCCACCTCCATATATTGAGTTTCAGGGAGAAAAAATCAGAGAGAAGAAATCATCGTGTTTTACGATACGGAGCCGCCGCCAAGCCCTAAAACCTCTCGGGAGGGCTGATCTGGAGTCCGTTCGGGGCTCCGAAGAGGGGAATCTGTCGCCATCGTCATCATCAACCATCCTCCATCACCAATTTCATGATGCTCACCGCCATGCATGAGTAATTCCATCGTAGGCTTGCTGGACGGTGATGGGTTGGATGGGATCTATCATGTAATCGAGTTAGTTTTGTTAGGGTTTGATCCCTAGTGTCCACTATGTTCTGAGATTGATGTTGCTATGACTTTGCTATGCTTAATGCTTGTCACTAGGGCCCGAGTGCCATGATTTCAGATCTGAACCTATTATGTTTTCATCAATATATGAGTGTTCTTGATCCTATCTTGCAAGTCTATAGTCACCTATTATGTGTTATGATCCGTTAACTCCGAAGTGACAATAATCGGGATACTTACTGGTGATGACCGTAGTTTGAGGAGTTCATGTATTCACCATGTGTTAATGCTTTGTTCCGGTTCTCTATTAAAAGGAGGCCTTAATATCCCTTAGTTTCCGTAAGGACCCCGCTGCCACGGGAGGGTAGGACAAAAGATGTTATGCAAGTTCTTTTCCATAAGCACGTATGACTATATTCGGAATACATGCCTACATTATATCAATGAACTGGAGCTAGTTCTGTGTCACCCTAGGTTATGACTGTTACATGATGAACCGCATCCGACATAATTCTCTATCACCGATCCATTGCCTACGAGCTTTCCATATATTGTTCTTCACTTATTTACTTTTCCGTTTATATTGCTATCATCACTACAAAATACCAAAAACATTACTGTTACTACTGCTACCTTTTGCTACCGTTACCACTACTATCATATTACTTTGCTACTAAACACTTTGCTGCAGATATTAAGTTTCCAGGTGTGCTTGAATTGACAACTCAGCTGCTAATACTTGAGAATATTCTTTGGCTCCCCTTGTGTCGAATCAATAAATTTGGGTTGAATACTCTACCCTCGAAAACTGTTGCAATCCCCTATACTTGTGGGTTATCACCCAGCCCACCTAGGGGTTGGTTCCCTCTCCATATTCATACCATATGGCCCTCCGGGGTAGGTTGACCCTCCCGGTGGACCCCCGGAACCCTTTCGGTGGTCCCGGTACAATACCGATAAACCCCCGAACACTTCCGGCGACCGAATAAGGACTTCCCATATATAAATATTTGTCTCCGGACCATTCTAGAACTCCTTGTTACATCCGGGATCACATCCGGGACTCCGAACAACATTCGGTAACCGCGTACAAGCTTTCCCTATAACCCTAGCGTCATCGAACCTTAAGTGTGTAGACCCTACGGGTTCGGAAATCATGCAGACATGACCGAGACATCTCTCCAGCCAATAACCAACAGCGGTGTCTGGATACCCATGTGGGCTCCCACATGTTCCACAACGATCTCATCGGATGAACCACGATATCGAGGATTTAATGAATCCCGTATACAATTCCCTTTGTCAATCGGTATGTTACTTGCCCGAGATTCGATCGTCGGTATCCCAATACCTCGTTCAATATCGTTACCGGCAAGTCACTTTACTCGTTCCGTAACACATCATCCCGTGACCAACCCCTTAGTCACATTGAGCTCATTACGATGATGTCTTACCGAGTGGGCCTAGAGATACCTCTCCGTCATACGGAGTGACAAATCCCAGTCTCGATTCGTGCCAACCCAACAGATACTTTCGGAGATACCCGTAGTGCACCTATATAGCCTCCCAGTTACGTTGGGATGTTTGGCACACCCAAAGCATTCCAACGGTATCTAGGAGTTGCACAATCTCATGGTCTAAAGGAAAAGATACTTGACATTAGAAAAGCTTTAGCAGACGAACTACACGATCTTGCGCTATGCTTAGGATTGGGTCTTGTCCATCACATCATTCTCCTAATGATGTGATCCCATTATCAATGACATCCAATGCCCATGGTCAGGAAAACATAACCATCTATTGATCAACGAGCTAGTCAACTAGAGGCTTACTAGGGACATGTTGTGGTCTATGTATTCACACATGTATTACGATTTCCGGATAACACAATTATAGCATGAACAATAGACAATTATCATGAACAAGGAAATATAATAATAACCATTTTATTATTGCCTATAGGGCATTTTTCCAACAGTCTTCCACTTGCACTAGAGTCACTAATCTAGTTACATTGTGATGAATCGAACACCCATAGAGTTCTGGTGTTGATCATGTTTTGCTCGTGGAAGAGGTTTAGTCAACGGATCTGCGACATTCAGGTCCGTATGCACTTAACAAATATCTATGTCTCCATTTTGAACATTTTCACAAATGGAGTTGAAGCGACGCTTGATATGCCTGGTGTTCTTGTGAAACCTGGGCTCCTTGGCAAGGGTAATGGCTCCAGTGTTGTCACAGAAGAGAGTCATCGGGCTCAACGCATTGGGAATAACTCCTAGGTCGGTAATGAACTCCTTCATCCAGATTGCTTCATGTGCTGCCTCCGAGGCTGCCATGTACTCCGCTTCACATGTAGATCTTGCCACAATGCTTTGCTTGCAACTGCACCAGCTGACTGCCCCACCATTCAAAATATACACATATCCGGTTTGTGACTTGGAGTCATCCAGATCTGTGTCGAAGCTAGCATCGACATAACCCTTTACGACGAGCTCTTCGTTACCTCCATAAACGAGAAACATATCCTTAGTCCTTTTTAGGTACTTCAGGATATTCTTGACCGCTGTCTAGTGTTCCATGCCGGGATTACTTCGGTACCTTCCTACCAAACTTACGACAAGGTTTACATCAGGTCTGGTACACAGCATGGCATACATAATAGACCCTATGGCCGAGGCATAGGGGATGACACTCATCTTTTCTCTATCTTCTGCCGTGGTTGGGCATTGAGCCGTGCTCAATCTCACACCTTGCAATACAGGCAAGAACCCCTTATTGGACTGATCCATATTGAACTTCTTCAATATCTTGTCAAGGTACGTGCTTTGTGAAAGACCAATGAGGCGTCTCGATCTATCTCTGTAGATCTTGATGCCTAATATATAAGCAGCTTCTCCAAGGTCCTTCATTGAAAAACACTTATTCAAGTAGGCCTTTATGCTTTTCAAGAATTCTATATCATTTCCCATCAATAGTATGTCATCCACATATAATATGAGAAATGCTATAGAGCTCCCACTCACTTTCTTGTAAACACAGGCTTCTCCATAAGTCTGCGTAAACCCAAACGCTTTGATCATCTCATCAAATCGAATGTTCCAACTCCGAGATGCTTGCACCAGCCCATCGATTGAGCGTTGGAGCTTGCACACCTTGTCAGCATTCTTAGGATCAACAAAACCTTCTGGCTGCATCATATACAATTCTTCCTTAAGGAAACCATTAAGGAATGCCGTTTTGACGTCCATTTGCCATATCTCATAATCATAGAATGCGGCAATTGCTAACATGATTCGGACGGACTTCAGCTTTGCTACGGGTGAGAAAGTCTCATCGTAGTCAACCCCTTGAACTTGTCGATAACCCTTAGCGACAAGCCGAGCCTTATAGATGGTCACATTACCATCCGCGTCTATCTTCTTCTTAAAGATCCATTTATTTTCTATGGCTCGCCAATCATCGGGCAAGTCAGTCAAAGTCCATACTTCGTTTTCATACATGGATCCTATCTCGGAAGCCATTTGTCAGAATCCGGGCCCGCCATCGCTTCTTCATAGTTCGAAGGTTCACCGTTGTCTAACAACATGATTTCTAGGACAAGGTTGCCGTACCACTCTGGTGCTGAATGTGTCCTTGTGGACCTATGAAGTTCAGTAGCAACTTGATACGAAGTTTCATGATCATCATCATTAACTTCCTCTCTAGTCGGTGCAGGCACCACAGAAACATTTTCTTGAGCTGCGCCGCTTTCCGGTTCAAGAGGCAATACCTCATCAAGTTCTACTTTCCTCCCACTTACTTCTTTCGAGAGAAACTCTTTCTCTAGAAAGGATCCATTCTTGGCAACAAAGATCTTGCCTTCGGATCTGAGGTAGAAGCTATACCCAATAGTTTCCTTAGGGTATCCTATGAAGAAGCAATTTTCCGACTTGGGTTCGAGCTTTTCAGGTTGAAGTTTCTTGACTTAAGCATCACATCCCCAAACTTTTAGAAATGACAACTTAGGTTTCTTCCCAAACCATAATTCATACGGTGTCGTCTCAACGGATTTCGATGGAGCCCTATTTAAAGTGAATGCGGCAGTCTCTAAAGCATAACCCCAAAATGATAGCGGTAGGTCGGTAAGAGACATCATAAATCGCACCATATCCAATAGAGTGCGATTGCGACGTTCGGACACACCATTACGCTGAGGTGTTCCAGGCGGCGTGAGTTATGAAACAATTCCACATTTCCTTAAGTGCATGCCAAATTCGTGACTCAAATATTCTCCCCCACGATCTGATCGTAAGAACTTTATTTTCCTGTCACGTTGATTCTCAACCTCACTCTGAAATTCCTTGAATTTTTCAAAGCTCTCAGACTTGTGTTTCATTAAATAGACATACCCATATCTACTTAAGTCATCAGTGAGGGTAAGAACATAATGATAACCACCACGAGCCTCAACGCTCATTGGACCGCACACATCAGTATGTATGATTTCTAATAAGTTGGTTACTCACTCCATTGTTCCGGAGAACAGAGTCTTGGTCATTTTGCCCATGAGGCATGGTTCGCACGTGTCAAATGATTCATAATCAAGAGACTCCAAAAGTCCATCTGCATGGAGTTTCTTCATGCGTTTGACACTAATGTGACCAATGCGGCAGTGCCACAAGTATGTGGGACTATCATTATCAACCTTACATCTTTTGGCATTCACACTATGAATATGTGTACCATCACGTTCGAGATTAAATAAGAATAAACCATTGACCAGCGGGGCATAACCATAAAACATCTCTCATATAAATAGAACAACCATTATTCTCAGATTTAAATGAGTAGCCATCTCGCATTAAGCGAGATCCAGATACAATGTTCATGCTCAAAGCTGGCACTAAATATCAATTATTGAGGTTTAAAACTAATCCCTTAGGTAAATGTAGAGGTAGCGTGCCGACGGCGATCACATCGACCGTGGAACCATTCCCGACGCGCATCGTCACCTCGTCCTTCGCCAGTCTCCGCTTATTCCACAACTCCTGTTTTGAGTTACAAATATGAGCAACCGCACCAGTATAAAATACCCAGGAGCTACTACGAGCGCTGGTTAGGTACACATCAATAACATGTATATCACATATTGTAACGCCCTCGATGCGGCTATATCTCCCACGTGTCGAAGCACGACTTAGAGGCATAACCGCATTGAAAGCAATGTCGCAAGTGAGGTAATCTTCACACAACCCATGTAATACATAAGGGAAAGAGATACATAGTTGGCTTACAATTGCCACTTCACACAATACATGAATAAATCATTACAACATCCAAATACAATCAAGGTCCGACTACGGAACCAAAATAAAAGAAGAACCCCAGATGCAACATGGTCCCCGATCGACCCCAACTGGGCTCCACTACTGATCACTAGAACGAAACAACATAAAGGACACGATCTTCATCGAGCTCCTCCTAAGCGTGGTTGCGTCATCTGCACGGACTCATCGGCACCTGAAAGCTGGTTTTGGAAGTAATCTGTGAGCCACGGGGACTCAGCAATCTCACACCCTCGTGATCAAGACTATTTAAGCTTATGGGTAAGGTAAAGGTATGAGGTGGAGCTGCAGCAAGCGACTAGCATATATGGTGGCTAACATACACAAATGAGAGCGAGAAGAGAAGGCAAAGCACAGTCGATAAAAGTATGATCAAGAAGTGATCCTAGAACAACCTACGTCAAGCATAACTCCAACACCGTGTTCACTTCCCGGACTCCGCCGGAAAGAGACCATCACGGTTACACACGCGGTTGATGCATTTTAATTAAGGTCAACTTCAGGTTTTCTACAACCGGACATTAACAAATTCCCATCTGCCCATAACCGCGGGCACGGCTTTCGAAAGTTCAAATCCCTGCAGGGGAGTCCCAACTTAGCCCATGACAAGCTCTCACGGTCAACGAAGGATATACCTTCTCCCAAGACATTCCGATCAGACTCGGCATCCCGGTTCTATAAGACAACTTCGACAATGGTAAAACTAAACCAGCAACACCACCCAGATGTGCCGACAAATCCCGATAGGAGCTGCACATATCTCGTTCTCAGGGCACACCGGATGAGCAAGACGTCGGGTAGGCCAGCCCAGAGTTGCCCCTGGTAGCCCCGGACATCGCTCGGTTGGACCAACACTTAGAGAAGCACTGGACCGGGGGGTTAAAATAAAGATGACCCTTGAGTCCGCGAAACCCAAGGGAAAAAGGCTAGGTGGCAAATGGTAAAACCAAAGTTGGGCCTTGCTGGAAGAGTTTTATTCAAGGCGAACTGTCAAGGGGTTCCCATTATCACCCAACCGCGTAAGGAACGCAAAATCCGGGAACATAACACCGATATGACAGAAACTAGGGCGGCAAGAGTGGAACAAAACACCAGGCATAAGGCCGAGCCTTCCACCCTTTACCAAGTATATAGATGCATTAATTAAATAAGAGATATTGTGATATCCCAACAAGTAAACATGTTCCAACAAGGAACAACATCTCCATGTTCCAACAAGGAACAAACTTCAATCTTCACCTGCAACTAACAACGCTATAAGAGGGGCTGAGCAAATCGGTAACATAGCCAATCAATGGTCTGCTAGGACAAGGTGGCTTAGAGGCTTGGTTCAACAATATAGGGGGCATGAAAAGCAAGTGGTAGGTATCGCAGCATAGGCATAGCAAAAGAGCGAGCAACTAGCAAGCAAAGATAGAAGTGATTTCGAGGGTATGATCATCTTGCCTGAAATCCCGCAAGGAAGAAGAACGAGTCCATGAAGAAGACAAACGGACATAGTCGAACGGATCCTCACAACTTCGGAACGGAACCGAAGCTCACGAGAAAGGCAACCCGGAAAGAAGCAAACAACATAGTAAACAACCACCACAAAATCATGGCATGATGCACAACAAGTATGATGCATGTCCGGTTTAATGAGGCATGGCATGGCAAAGTGCACAAGCAATCCTACAAATTAAGTGGAGCTCAATATGCAACTCCGTTGCATATTGACGAAACACCACGTTCAAGTTATTTAGTTCGATCTCGTTTATGTACCCAACAATATTAAATGTTGTTAAACATGGCAAGAGGGTGAAGCAAATGAAAACTACCTATCTAGGCAAGTTTAAATGAGGCCGGAACGACAAACAACAAGTCCGGAAACTCCTCATGTGCATATTTTGGTTATGGTACTGTTCTGCCCTAAACCATATTTTATAGTTGTTAAACATGCAAAGTGAGGCCACCAAGTTAAACTAGGCATTTTTCTACCCCATTTACATATAACGTTTATTACAGAGTTACGGTTATTTTGTTATGAATTAAAGCATTTTAGCATGTTCATAGAGCAAAATTTAAACAAGCATCATTTTAAACATTTCAAACATAGATGAAAGTTGCATATCATTAAACTAGATGAAAATCTAAGCAAGTTTCATATAAAGTTTGTTATCATCCGATGCACGGTTTGTGAGATATTAAATGCATGATGATGAAGGACTTTACTGCAAAACTGGCAATTTGGGATAATTAGCTAAAATCGCTGACAGGAAAAAAAAGATATGGGCCGAAACTGGTTGGCTCGGTAGTGTACAAGAGAGGGAGTGGACAGGGGCTGCTCACTTCAGGCCTTGGCCCAGCTGGAGGAGAGGGGAGGCCTATAGGGGCGCGCATCTGGGCCGACAGATCATATAGGCGGCGGACCAGGCGCGGCATCGAGTGGCGCTGCGTGGGTCAACGCGAGCGAGGCAGGGTCAAGGCGCTCGAGCGGGACGAGCAAAGCTCCTCTGCTTTCGAGCAGAGCGAGCAGAGGCCGGCGCAGATGGACTTGGCAAGGGCGGCGCTGGGCGTCCCTGGCTTCGGTCGAAGATGGGGCACCGGGATCGGGGAAAACAACTACTGAAGATGGCGGCAGCGATCGGTCAGGAGCATCACGCAGAGAGAGAGGGAAGGGAAGGAAGTGCGGCACGGGCCTGCTAGAGGTGGCCGCCGGTGGAGCTGCTGCTCACCTAGGTGACGACGACGACGGGGCTGCCGGAGGCGTTGGTTGGAGTAGAGGAGGAAGGGGCTTGCTAGAGGCGTGAATCCGGGTGGTGGAGATGCAGGCAAAGTGAGGCGACATTGCAGGGGGGTCGAGGCGCTCGTCCTTCTCTGCTTGAACTGCAGCTTCCCGATGCAGTGGAAGCAGGGGCCAACAATGGGGACTCCGGCAGAGCTGCGAGTCCATGGGTCGTGGGATCCGGCTACAAACGGTCGACCTGGCGGAGGCCGACCGGATCTGGAGTGAGCTTTGTCGGCTTGAGGCACCGGTGCGGGCAGGACTCAACAAGGCCATGGCGCTACGGGAGGGCTTGGCAGCAGGATCTTGAGGCTTCGACAACGAGGTTCGAAGGGGAAGCAGGGGAGCTTGGCGCCGCGGAACTCTCCAGCGAAGCAGAAGTGGTAGCAGGGCCAGGCGGAAGCGGGGCTTGGCGAAGGCGGAGTCTCTCCGGCAAGGCGTGGACGGGACGACAAGAGTCCAAGGCCATGGCGACTCGACGGCAGCGCTGCAGCTTCGAGGCGTCGGAGCTCCCTGTACGAGCAGACAGAGGGAGAGAGATGTGAGGGAGGGGGAAGAAGAATGGAAGTAAGGAGAAGAGATGGGCGCGAGGCACTCATCTCCGGTACGGCGGCGCTCCAAACGGCGGTGGCGGCGCTCGTTCTGGTTGGAGGAGGAGCTCGGTTCAGCTGGGGGTCTCGGGTGCGAGAACGAGGTGGATCGGGAGGAGTGGCTGGTTGGCTCAGTGAAGAAAACGAGGGAGAGGAGAGGAGATCCCGAGGGGGGAACTCAGTGGAGTGGCGGCGCGGAATAGGAAGGATGGGACATCTCCCTAGGATTTAGGGTTTGACTATATATATAGGTAGGGATTAGGGTAAGGCTATCTCATCCCTATGATTATAATCGGACGACCGAGAAAAATATATGTTAGGAAGTTCAATTAACAAAACGGAGATGTTTTGTAGATGTTTGGGGATGATCGGGACACAACGGTGGAGACACTCCGGGTCGGGTCCGGGACAGATTCGGACACACGCGAGGGGTCGAAGCATTGTGCAAAGAAGGGTAGGCATGGGCCTAGGTGGATTGTGGAGAGCGGGTTGGGCTGAGAGAAGAGGGGAGAGAGGGCCCGACATCTGTTTCCGAAGACCGAAAACGTCTGACGTTTGACCGGCTATACTGCCGCTATAGTTAATCGTTGGGGCATCAAACGAACTCCGAATGCGACGAAACTTGGCAGGCGGTCTACCTACAACATAACAACACCACTTGCCAACTTTCAACCCAATCCAAGAACATTTTCTGGCCACTTATAAAATAATATTTCGGAGGTGCCGCGGGCGCGTGCAAGTGTGGCTGGGCTCAGAACGGACAACAAAAGGAACTGGGGGAACCCGGACAAATGCAGGTTTTGAAAACATGATGATGCAATGCACATGATGACATGGTATGCAATGCATGACACGCAAGCACATGACAAGGAAACAATAGAGAATAACTGGAGGACACCTGGCACATCGGTCTCGGGGTGTTACACATATACCTTTGGTATTGCCGGCCTTCTTATCCGCTAAGTACTTGGGGCAGTTCTGCTTCCAGTAACCGTTTCACTTGCAATAAAAACACTCACTCTCAGGCTTGGGTCCATTCTTTGGCTTCTTCCCGGCAGCTTGCTTACCGGGCGTGGCAATTCCCTTGCCGTCCTTCTTGAAGTTCTTTTTACCCTTGCCTTTCTTGAACTTAGTGGTTTTATTCACCATCAACACTTGATGTTCCTTTTTGATATCCACCTCCGCTGATTTCAGCATTGAATATACCTCAGGAATGGTCTTTTCCATCCCCTGCATATTGAAGTTCATCACAAAGCTCTTGTAGCTAGGTGGAAGTGACTGAAGGATTCTGTCAATGATCGCGTCATCCGGGAGATTGACTCCCAGCTAAGACAAGCGGTTGTGCAACCCAGACATTTTGAGTATGTGCTCGTTGACAGAACTGTTCTCCTCCATCTTACAATTGTATAACTTGTCGGAGACTTCTATCTCTCGACTCAGGCATGAGCTTGGAAAACCATTTTCATCTCTTGGAACATCTCATATGCTCCGTGTTACTCAAAACGCTTTTGGAGCCCTGGTTCTAAGCTGTAAAGCATGCCGCACTGAACCAGGGAGTAATCATCACTACGCGACTGCCAGGTGTTCATAACGTCTTGAGTTGCTGGGAAAACAGGTGCGTCACCTAGCGGTGCTTCAAGGACATATGCTTTCTTGGTAGCTATGAGGATAATCCTCAGGTTACGGACCCAGTCCGTGTAGTTGCTGCCATCGTCTTTCAGCTTGGTTTTCTCTAGGAACGCGTTGAAGTTGAGGGCAACATTAGCGTGGGCCATTTGATCTACAAGACATATTGCAAAGTTTTAGACTATGTTCATGATAATTAAGTTCATCTAATCAAATTATTTAATGAACTCCCACTCAGATTGACATCCCTCTAGTCATCTAAGTGATACATGATCCGAGTCAACTAGGCCGTGTCCGATCATCACATGAGACGGACTAGTCATCATCGGTGAACATCTTCATGTTGATCGTATCTTCTATACGGCTCATGTTCGACCTTTTGGTCTTCCGTGTTCCGAGGCCATGTCTGTACATGCTAGGCTCATCAAGTTAACCTAAGTGTATTGCGTGTGTAAATCTGGCTTACACCCATTGTATGCGAACGTTAGAACCTATCACACCCGATCATCACGTGGTGCTTCAGAACAACGGACCTTAGCAATGGTGCACAATTAGGGGAAACACTTTCTTGAAATTATTGCGAGGGATCATATTATTTATGCTACCGTCGTTCTAAGCAAATAAGATGTAAAACATGATAAACATCACATGCAATCAAATAGTGACATGATATGGCCAATATGATTTTGCTCCTTTTGATCTCCATCTTCGGGGCGCCATGATCATCACCGTCACCGGCATGACACCATGATCTCCATCATCATGATCTCCATCATCGTGTCTTCATGAAGTTGTCTCGCCAACTATTACTTCTACTACTATGGCTAACAGTTAGCAATAAAGTAAAGTAATTACAAGGCGTTTTCAGTGACACGCAGGTCATAAATAATTTAGACAACTCCTATGGCTCTTGCCGGTTGTCATACTCATCAACATGCAAGTCGTGATTCCTATTACAAGAACATGATCAATCTCATACATCACATATATCATTCATCACATTCTTTTGGACATATCACATCACATAGCATACCCTGCAAAAACAAGTTAGACGTCCTCTAATTGTTGTTGCATGTTTTTACATGGCTGCTATGGGTTTCTAGCAAGAACGTTTCTTACCTACGCAAAAACCACAACGTGATATGCTAATTTCTATTTACCCTTCATAAGGACCCTTTTCATCGAATCTGATCCGACTAAAGTGGGAGAGACAGACACCCGCTAGCCACCTTATGCAACTAGTGCATGTCAGTCAGTGGAACCTGTCTCACGTAAGCGTACGTGTAAGGTCGGTCCGGGTCGCTTAATCCCACGATGCCGCCGAATCAAGATAAGACTAGTAACGGCAAGTAAATTGACAAAATCAACGCCCACAACAACTTGTGTTCTACTCGTGCATAGATACTACACATAGACCTAGCTCATGATGCCATTGTTGGGGATCGTTGCAGAAATTAAAAAATTTCTACGCATCACCAAGATCAATCTATGGAGAAACTAGCAACGAGAGAGAGAGGAGTGCATCTTCATACCCTTGAAGATCTCGACATAGAAGCGTTACAAGAACGCGGATGAGGGAGTCGTACTCGTGGCGATTCAGATCGCGGATGATTCCGATCCAAGCGTCGAACAACGGCGCCTCCGCGTTCAACACACGTGCATCCCGATGACGTCTCCCATGCCTTGATCCAGCAAGGAGAGAGGGAGAGGTTGGGGAAGACAACTCCAACAGCAGCACGACGGCGTGGTGGTGTTGGAGCAGCGTGGTACTCCGGCAGGGCTTCGCCAAGCGTTGCGGGAGGAGGAGGAGGTGTTGGGGAGGGGGAGGGCTGTGCCTTGGATGTGGTGCGGCTTGATACGTCTCCGTCGTATCTACTTTTCCAAACACTTTTGCCCTTGTTTTGGACTCTAACTTGTATGATTTGAATGGAACTAACCCGGACTGACGCCGTTTTCAGCAGAATTACCATGGTGTTGTTTTATGTGCAGAAAACAAATATTCTCAGAATGACCTGAAACTTCACGGAACATCTTAGAAAAAACAATAAAAAATCCTCGCCAAAGATGAAGACCAGGGGCCCCACACCCTTCTCACGTGGGTGGGGGGCGCGCCCCCCTAGGGCACGCCACCTACCTCATGGGCCCCCTGGAAACCCTCCGACGCCAACTCCAACTCTATATATTTGCTCTCGGAGAGAAAAAATAAGAGAGAAGAAATCATCACGTTTTACGATACGGAGCCGCCGCCAAGCCCTAAAACCTCTCGGGAGGGCTGATCTGGAGTCCGTTCGGGGCTCCGGAGAGGGGGATTCGTCGCCGTCGTCATCATCAACCATCCTCCATCACCAATTTCATGATGCTCACCGCCGTGCGTGAGTAATTCCATCGTAGGCTTGCTGGACGGTGATGGGTTGGATGAGATTTATCATGTAATCGAGTTAGTTTTGTTAGGGTTCGATCCCTAGTATCCATTATGTTCTGAGATTGATGTTGCTATGACTTTGCTATGCTTAATGCTTGTCACTAGGGCCCGAGTGCCATGATTTCAGATCTGAACCTATTATGTTTTCATGAATATATGTGAGTTCTTGATCCTATCTTGCAAGTCTATAGTCACCTACTATGTGTTATGATCCGGCAACCCCGAAGTGACAATAATCGGGAACACTCCCGGTGATGACCATAGTTTGAGGAGTTCATGTATTCACTATGTGCTAATGCTTTGTTCCGGTTCTCTATTAAAAGGATGCCTTAATATCCCTTAGTTTCCAATAGGACCCCGCTGCCACGGGAGGGTAGGACAAAAGATGTCATGCAAGTTCTTTTCCATAAGCACATATGACTATATACGGAATACATGCCTACATTACATTGATGAATTGGAGCTAGTTCTGTGTCACCCTATGTTATGACTGTTACATGATGAACCGCATCCGGCATAATTATCCATCACTGATCCGGTGCCTACGAGTTTTCCATATACTGGTTCTCGCTTATTTACTTTCCCGCTGCTACTGTTACAATCACTACAAAATACCAAAAACATTACTTTTGCTGTCTTTACTTTTGTTGCCGCTACCACCACTATCATATTACTTTTCTACTAAACACTTTGCTGCAGATACTAAGTTTCCAGGTGTGGTTAAATTGACAACTCAGCTGCTAATACTTGAGAATATTCTTTGGCTCCCCTTGTCTCGAATCAATAAATTTGGGTTGAATACTGTACCCTCGAAAGCTGTTGCAATCCCCTATACTTGTGGGTTATCAAGACTAATTTCTGGCGCCGTTGCCGGGGAGCATATCTCTATTCTTTGAGTCACTTGGGATTTATATCTGCCGGACACTATGAATCCGAAAACCAAGATCTATCCCTCAACTACGAGGGGAGGTAAGGAACTGCCATCTAGCTCTGCACTTGATTCACCTTCTGTTATGAGTAAGTTTGCGACCCTACACCTGCTTCTGCTATTCGTTCTGATATGTCGCATGTTATTGATGATGCCACTTCTGCTATGCATGATACTTATGATGAAACTGCTTCTATGCCTGATACTACTGTGCCCCTTAGTGAATTTCTTGATGAACAAATTGTTAGGGCTAGAGAAAAAGAAATTATTGAATCTGAATACGATGATGATAGTGATGATGAAAATATGCCTGTTATCCCTGAGGGCTATCTTTTTGATATGGAATCTTCTACCGCTATTTTAGCTTGCAAAGATAGATATGAGCTTAAGAGGTTATTAATTAAATGGAACAAAGAATCACTTAGAGATAAGATGAGGCCCGACCCTGCTTTTGCTACTTCACCTATATGTGTCCCTGATAAGGATTATGAATTCTCTGTTGATCCTGATATAATTACTCTGGTTGAATCTGATCCGTTTTATGGCTATGAATCTGAAACTGTTGTGGCACATCTTACTAAGTTAAATGATATATCTGCCCTGTTCACTAATGATGACAGATCGCGTTACCTCTATATACTCAAAATATTTCCGTTCTCATTAAAGGGTGATGCTAAGATATGGTTTAATTCTCTTGATCCTGGTTGTGTGCATAGTCCCCAGGATATGATTTATTACTTCTCCGCTAAATATTTCCCTGCTCATAATAAACAAGCTGCTTTGAGGGAAATATACAACTTCGTGCAAATTGAAGAAGAGAGTCTCCCACAAGCTTGGGGGAGGCTTCTCAAGTTACTTAATGCTTTGCCTGATCATCCTCTTAAGAAACCTGAAATACTTGATATCTTTTATAATGGACTAACCGATGCTTCCAGAGATTACTTGGATAGTTGTGCTAGTTCTCTTTTTAGGGAAAGAACACCGGATGAAGCTGAAATATTATTGAATAATATGTTGACAAATGAAAATAATTGGGCACATCCTGAGCCACCTCCTGCTCCAATTACTGAGCCTATTCCTAAACCAACTCTGAAGAAGAGAGGTATTCTATTTCTCAGTCCTGAAGATATGCAAGAGGCAAAGAAATCTATGAAAGAAAAAGGTATTAAAGCTGAAGACGTTAAGAATTTACCTCCTATTGAAGAAATACATGGTCTTAATATACCGCATGTTGAAGAAACATATGATCTTAATTCTTTATTTACTGAAGAACCTCCTGATCCCGATATCCCGACACAGGTAGTAAAGGTAAATTCTCTCTATAGATATGATAAAGCTGAAGTCCCTCCTACTAAAATTGCTAGTCAATGCTTGGATGAGTTTGATAACTTTATGTTTAAGCAAGACGACTTCAATGCTTATTTTGCTAGACAATTAAAAGAAAATGCTTATATGATTAGACGCTTGGGTGATTATATTGCTGATATTAAAGGTGAACTTAAACTTGTTAGCAAACATGCTTCTATGGTTACCACTCAAGTAGAACAAGTACTTAAGGCTCAAAAAGAAGTGCTTGATGAAATGAATAGTAAGAAAAATGATTATGCTGTTAGAGTGGCTACTAGAACTGGTAGAATGACTCAGGAACCTTTGTATCCTGAAGGCCACCCTAAGAGAATCGAGCAAGATTCTCAAAGAAATAATATTGATGTTCCTAGTTCTTCTAAAAAGAAGAAGAAGAAAAATGATAGAACTATGCAAACTTCTAGTGAACCTATTGCTGAACCACCTGATAATCCAAATGATATTTCTATGTCTGATGCTGAAACACAATCTGGTAATGAACATGAACCTGGTAAAAATATTAACGATGATGTTCATGATGATGCTCAACCTAGTAATGATAATGACGTAGAAATTGAACCTGCTGTTGATCTTGATAACCCACAATCAAAGAATCAACGTTATGATAAAAGAGACTTTGTTGCTAGGAAACATGGTAAAGAAAGGGAACCTTGGGTTCAGAAACCCATGCCTTTTCCTCCAAAACCATCCAAGAAAAAGGATGATGAGGATTTTGAGCGCTTTGCTGAAATGATTAGGCCTATCTTTTTGCGTATGCGATTAACTGATGTGCTCAAAACAAATCCTTATGCTAAATATATGAAGGATATCATTACTAATAAAAGAAAGATACCGGAAGCTGAGATTTCTACCATGCTTGCTAATTATACTTTTAAGGGTGGAATACCAAAGAAACTTGGAGACCCCGGAGTACCTATGATACCTTGCTCCATTAAAAAGAATTATATTAAAACTGCTTTATGAGATCATGGAGCCGGTGTTAGTGTTATGCCTCTCTCTTTATATCGTAGACTTGACTTGAATAAGCTGACACCTACTGAAATATCTTTGCAAATGGCTGATAAATCAACTGCTATACCTGTCGGTATCTGTGAGGATGTGCCTGTTGTAGTTGCAAACGTTACTATTTTAACGGACTTTGTTATTCTTGATATTCCCGAGGATGATAGTATGTCTATTATTCTTGGAAGACCTTTTCTTAATACTGCAGGGGATGTTATTGATTGCAACAAAGGCAATGTCACGTTTCATGTTAATGGTAATGAGCATACGGTACACTTTCTGAGGAAACAACCTCAAGTTCATAGTATCAACTCTATTGGAAAAATTCCATCGATTATATTTGGAGGTTTTGAATTTCCTCTTACTACTGTCAAGAAGAAATATGATATACTTATTATTGGGGATGTGCATATCCCCGTTGAGGTAACTTAGTGTTATTCGAAATTTCTCCGGTTTCATGATTATCGGAATGAGTTTTTTAACAAGACTTGATCAACCTTGTTAGTGGATTCTTTTTTGATGAGCATGAGATGGATGAAACTAGAAGCATAAACTTCTGTACCCCACTTTTACTTTCTGTTATTTATATTAAATAAAGTAAAAGAATAGTATTTTCTGTCTGTTTCCTGACTTATCCGTGCAACATAAAAATATCCCGAAAATAAAAGTCCTCAGAATGACATGCCAATTTAATATGATTTTTTCAGGAATATTTGAGGATTTACTGTGCAAAAATTACCGCGGGAGGAGCTGCCACCTGGCCACGAGGGTGGTGGGCGCGCCCCTGCCTCATGGGCCCACGATGGCCCTCCTCCACTTATCCCAGCACCCATCTTCTTCCTCTGTCTCACACAAACCCGAAAAACCAACTCAAGCACGAGTTCCAGCCACTTTTGCTGTGATTTTCGATCTCCTTACTCAAAGCACCTCTCGCAAAACTGCTTGGGGAGATTGTTCCTTGGTATGTGACTCCTCCATTGGTCCAATTAGTTTTTGTTCTAGTGCTTTATTCTTTGCAAATTTGTGCTGCATAGGTGACCATGTTCGTGAGCTTGCATGTCAAATTTATATGGTTCTAAGTAGTTCTAATGCTTGATATAGGCTCTAGGCACTTGTAGGAGTAGTTGCTATCAGTTTTATTGAAGTTGGTTCACTTTTGTTTGAAGTTACTAAAAATTTCAGAATTTTTCAGAGAAAAACAATATGCTTAGGAAGATGTTCCAATGTGGTTCTTCTAAGAAGCAAGGACCCAGGATTGCTATGCGCGATGCTGACGAGGATCCACCAAGAGACGCTCCGGTACGGCCTTGCGAATGGCCGTCGGAAAATTTTATGGACCGTGAGGGAATTAAAGAAGAATTCAAAGCATATTTGCGCAATGCCGGTCTTGAGGATTTTGAGGCTAACGAATGCCCCCAGTATCATGATCTCACAAGTTCATTTGTGAGGAGGTTTGAGTATTCATCTTCGCGTAATTCTCCTTCAGTCATGTTTGATATTTATGACAAATTTTATACCATGGACTTAGAGGATTTTACTTCTGCTTGTAAACTTCCATCATGGGGTAGTGTTAGGGATCCCCCTAAATCTGAATTTAGAAACTTTCTTGCTAGTATAACTGTGGGGGAATCTAGAGATATAACGCAGGCTACCATAGGGAGCATTCACTTTCCTGCTATACATTATTTTGCTCTCTTCATCGGTAGATGCATAAATGCTAAGGATGAAGCATGTCACATGTGTGTCCCTGATCTTAGCATTCTTAGGAGTGCTGTGTTAGGAGACCAATCTTATCATATGGGAGCCATTATAGCTCGTAGGTTGCATCATAATAGACATAATGGAGATTTCTTTGGAGGAATTTTTGCAACCCGCTTAGCTCATTTTCTTGAAATAGACATTCGTGAGGGTGATATGGAGTTTCCTCCTGCATATTTAGATTATGACTCAATGGCTTCGCACCAGTTTGTCGAGAGGCCTGAATCACCTCTCTTATATCATTTAATTTTTGATAAACGACGTGTTTTCCGCATTACTCTCCCTGCTCCTGCCTTCTTTGATTCACAGACAAAAGGAAGATATGTTATTACCAGAGTGGAGGCAGAAGAGTACGAGAGGAGAGCGGAGGCAGCTCGACTCCACGCTGCAGCTCAGCAGGCGATAACCGCTGCACATCAGTATGATCCCAACTATTCCTCCTCATCACAGTACGACCCCAACAATTATTATTATGGATATCCACCAGGCCAGCCGTGGCCATAGACCAACTTAGGCCAAAAGTCTAAGCTTGGGGGAGTACGCATTTCTCACCGACATTACATTTATGTTCACACACACTCATTGCTAGATGTCGGTGCTCATACTTTTTCACTGTAATATCCATGCTAGTTTATTTTCTTTTTCCTGCTTTCTTCTTGTGTGTTTGTTAAACCTTAAGAAAAACCAAAAAAATTAGTAGTAGTTTATTTTTCTGCTGTAGTAGTAATAATTAAAAAGAAAACCCAAAAATATTTCTCGTTCTTCTTTTGCTTGTTGGGAGCTTTCCCGTGTAAATAGTTTTATTTCTTTTCTTTTCTTTGGGGGTCAGTAGGAGAAGACCATAATTAAATTGTTGAAGTGGCTCTTATATGCATTATTGTTGATTTAACCAAGAGCCCGTATTGCCTTGTCTTCTCCTATTTACTGAATGCTCGCAGATTCCAGCTTAGTCCAATGCATGTGCACTCTTATTATTATTCACACCATTCGGTCGTGCAAGTGAAAGGCAGTTATGATGATATATGATGGGCTGACTAAGATGAGAAAAGCTGGTATGAACTCGACCTCTTTTGTTTTTGTAAATATGATGAGTCCCTCTTTCTTGATTCAGCTTATTATGAATAAACATGTTTGCAATGACAATTAGAGATCATAGTTGCTTTTGCCATGCTTGATTAGCTATGAGCTATAATGATTTACCTTGTGTGCCAACATGCTATTGAGATGATTATGATGTGGTATGATGGGGTGGTATCCTCCTTTGAATGATTTAAGTGACTTGACTTGGCACATGTTCACGCATGTAGTTGAAACAAAATCAACATAGTCTTCATGATATTTATGTTCATGGTGGATTATATCCTACTCATGCTTGCATCCAATGTTTATTAATTTTAATGCATGTACATGGTTGTTGTTGCTCTCTAGTTGGTCGCTTCCCAGTCTTTTGCTAGCCTTCACTTGTACTAAGCGGGAATACTCCTTGTGCATCCAATCCCTTAAACCCCAAAGTTATTCCAGATGAGTCCACCATACCTTCCTATATGCGGTATCTACCTGCCGTTCCAAGTAAATTTGTATGTGCCAAACTCTAAACCTTCAAATAAACATTCTGTTTTGTATACTCGAATAGCTCATGTATCAACCAAGGTTGTCCTTATCTTCCGTGTTAGGCAGGTTATTCTCAAGAGGAGTGGACTCCGCTCCTCACTCACGAGAAAATGGCTAGTCACCGGGATGCCCAGTCCCATGCTTTATGCAAACTAAATCAAAATTAATTGCAAACAAAACTCCCCCTGGGACCTGATGTATGTTGGAGGCACTCATTGTTTGGAGCAAGCCATGGATTGATGTTTGTTGGTGGAGGGGGATTATAAACTTTACCATTCTGTTTGGGAACCGCCTATAATGTGTTTAGCATGGAAGATATCGCCATCTCTTAGTTGTTACGTTGACAATGAAAGTATACCGCTCAAAATACAATTTATCTCTATTTCAAAACCGAGCTCTGGCACCTCTACAAATCCCTGCTTCCCTCTGCGAAGGGCCTATCCATTTACTTTTATGTTGAGTCATCACCCTCTTATTAAAAAGCACTAGCTGGAGAGCACAACTGTCATTTGCATTCATCACTGTTAATTTATATTGGGTATGACTATGATTGGATCTCTTTTACCATGAATTACAATGTCTAGTCAGTCCTTGATCTTTAAAGGTGCTCTGCATTTATGTTTTGCGGTCTCAGAAAGGGCTAGCGAGATACCATCTTGTTATATCATATTATGATTGTTTTGAGAAAGTGTTGTCATCCGAGATTTATTATTATGACTTTCTAGTTGATTATGCTATTGATATGAGTAATTGTGAGACCTGAGAATTATTGCAAATATGGTTAGTTATGATCTATGCTGAAAACTTGAATTCTGGCTTGACATAGTTACAACAACAAGAGCAAACAGAGTTTGTAAAAGTTTTTCTTTCTTTCTTTCAGTTTGTCAACTGAATTGCTTGAGGACAAGCAAGGGTTTAAGCTTGGGGGAGTTGATACGTCTCCGTTGTATCTACTTTTCCAAACACTTTTGCCCTTGTTTTGGACTCTAACTTGTATGATTTGAATGGAACTAACCCGGATTGACACTGTTTGCAGCAGAATTACCATGGTGTTGTTTTATGTGCAGAGAACAAATATTCTCGGAATGACCTGAAACTTCACGAAACATCTTAGAAAAAACAATAAAAAATCCTCGCCAAAGATGAAGACCAGGGGGCCCACACCCTTCTCACGAGGGTGGGCCCCCCCTAGGGCGCGCCCCCTACCTCGTGGGCCCCCTGGAAACCCTCCGACGCCAACTCCAACTCTATATATTTGCTTTCAGAGAGAAAAAATAAGAGAGAAGAAATCATCGCGTTTTACGATATGGAGCCACCGCCAAGCCCTAAAACCTCTCGGGAGGGCTGATCTGGAGTCCGTTCGGGGCTCCGGAGGGGGTAATTCATCGCCGTCGTCATCATCAACCATCCTCCATCACCAATTTCATGATGCTCACCGCCATGCGTGAGTAATTCCATCGTAGGCTTGCTGGACGGTGATGGGTTGGATGAGATTTATCATGTAATCGAGTTAGTTTTATTAGGGTTTGATCCCTAGTATCCATTATGTTCTGAGATTGATGTTGCTATGACTTTGCTATGCTTAATGCTTGTCACTAGGGCCCGAGTGCCATGATTTCAGATCTGAACCTATTATGTTTTCATGAATATATGTGAGTTCTTGATCCTATCTTGCAAGTCTATAGTCACCTACTATGTGTTATGATCCGGCAACCCCAAAGTGACAATAATCGGGACCACTCCCGGTGATGACCATAGTTTGAGGAGTTCATGTATTCACTATGTGCTAATGCTTTGTTCCGGTTCTCTATTAAAAGGAGGCCTTAATATCCCATAGTTTCCAATAGGACCCCGCTGCCACGGGAGGGTAGGACAAAAGATGTCATGCAAGTTCTTTTCCATAAGCACGTATGACTATATACGGAATACATGCCTACATTACATTGATGAATTGGAGCTAGTTCTGTGTCACCCTATGTTATGACTGTTACATGATGAACCGCATCCGGCATAATTATCCATCACTGATCCGGTGCCTACGAGTTTTCCATATACTGGTTCTCGCTTATTTACTTTCCCGCTACTACTGTTACAATCACTACAAAATACCAAAAACATTACTTTTGCTGTCTTTACTTTTGTTGCCGCTACCACCACTATCATATTACTTTGCTACTAAACACTTTGCTACAAATACTAAGTTTCCAGGTGTGGTTGAATTGACAATTCAGCTGCTAATACTTGTGAAAGGATCGAGAAGAGGTGTCTAGAGGGGGGTGATTAGACACTAAGTGCCAAAAGTTGCAGTTTTTAATATTCTTAAGTTTAAGTGGAGTTTAAGCACAAGTTTAACAAACACAATACATATCAAGCAAGCATGCAATGAGTATATGAGCAGCGGAAAGTAAAGCATGCAACTTGCAAGAATGTAAAGAGAAGGGTTTGGAGTATTCGAACGCAATTGGAGACACGGATGTTTTTGTCGTGGTTCCGATAGGTGGTGCTATCGTACATCCACGTTGATGGAGACTTCAACCCACGGAGGGTAACGGTTGCGCGAGTCCACAGAGGGCTCCACCCACGAAGGGTCCACGAAGAAGCAACCTTGTCTATTCCATCACGGCCGTCGTCCACGAAGGACTTGCCTCACTAGCGGTAGATCTTCATGAAGTTGGCGATCTCCTTGCCCTTACAAAATCCTTGGTTCAACTCCACAATCTTGTTGGAGGCTCCCAAGTGACACCTAGCCAATCTAGGAGGCACCACTCTCTAAGAAGTAACAAATGGTGTGTTGATGATGAACTCCTTGCTCTTGTGCTTCAAATGATAGTCTCCCCAACACTCAACTCTCTCTCACAGGATTTGGATTTGGTGGAAAGAATATTTGAGTGGAAAGCAACTTGGGGAAGGCTAGAGATCAAGATTCATATGGTTGGAATGGAATATCTTGACCTCAACACAAGTGTAGGTGGTTCTCTCTTAGAAAATGTGTATTGGAAGTGTAGGTATGTTTTGATGGCTCTCTCCATGAATGAAGAGTGGATGGAGGGGTATATATAGCCTCCACACAGAATCTAACCGTTACACACAATTTGCCAAACTCGGTGGGACCGAATGGTTAAACTCGGTCGGACCGATCCAGCAAACCTAGATTTTCGGTGGGACTAAGATGCAACTCGGTAGGACCGATATGGTTAGGGTTAGGGCATAACGTAATCTCGGTGTGACCGATTACACAAACTCGGTGGGACAAATTTTGGTAATAAGCTAACCAGAGAGTCGGTCAGGTAAACTCGGTGGGACCGATTCACTCATCTCGGTGAAACCGAAATGTTACAAAAGGGAAACAGAGAGTTTACATTGCAATCTCGGTGGGACCGATCACTCATCTCGGTAAGACCGAAACGTTACGAAGGGAAACAGAGAGATTACAATCCCATCTCGGTGAGACCGAGATCCCTATCGGTGAAACCGATTTGCTAGGGTTTGTGGCAGTGGCTATGACATCTGAAACTCGGTGGCGCCAGATAGAAAGAATCGGTGGGGCCGAGTTTGACTTTTGGTTTAGGTCATATGTGGATGTGGGAAGGTAGTTGAGGGTTTTGGAGCATATCACTAAGCAGTTTGAGCAAGCAAGCCATTAAGAAACACCTCATCCCCTCTGGATAGTATTGGCTTTTCCTATAGACTCAATGTGATCTTGGATCACTAAAATAGAAAATGTAGAGTCTTGATCTTGAAGCTTGAGCCAATCCTTTGTCCTTAGCATCTTGAAGGGGTTCCACATCCTCTAGTCCATGCCACTCCATTGTTGAACTTATTTGAAACATACTAGGTAAAAGTGTTAGTCCAACAAGAGATATGTTGACATGAATTACCAAAACCACCCAGGGAGCACTTGTGCTTTCAATCTCCCCCTTTTTGGTAATTGATGACAACATATATCAAAGCTTTAGATAAAGATATAGAGAATAGCAAGTAAAGCTTTGGAAAGACATGTAACATGCATAGGCTCCCCCTACATGTATGCAATCATGTGAATATTGAATATAGGAGCATGTGAATGCGTAAACATGACAAAGTAAGCAATGTTTTACATGTATCTTGGCTATATGCATCAGAGAAAATGATGTGAATGTGAGAAATGTACCTTCATGCTCATGAGTCCTTCTTGCAAATAGTATGTACATCAGCAAGAACTTCTCGTTCACATGACTATGATGCATATACTTACCTTGCGGTCTTGAGTTGGCTTAGGATGGGATGAACCTGCGCAAACAAGGTTAAATAACACAGATACACCTACTGATCAGAGCAAGCAAGGGAAACCACAAGAGAACCAAGTCTGGGATGACACGTAGAGTGAGTACTAAGTACCACATTGGATATAGACATGTCCCCAAAGGTAAAGATATGCAATAAAATCAGAGATTTCCTTCCTTAGATGTCTTGCTCCCCCTGAATCTGCATGGGATATTAGGAGAAGATAGGGAACAGAAAATCAGAGCAACAAAAAAAGGAAACAACAGAGCTTGAGCTAAAGCAAGCAATCAAACATGTCTTTCCCCTCTTAAAGACATGTGACATCTCTCCTCTTGAACACCAAACATCTGGGGTCTTTGATGATACTACTTTCTCCCCCTGAGTATTCTCTCTCCCCCCCCCCAATAGGAAGGATTAAGTTTTGATGTGATCTCTCTCTCTCCCCCTTTGGCATCAATTTCCAAGAAGGGCTCTTCTGGACATGTGATACAAATGGGTTGGTCTTCGAGTCACAGAGCAAAGCAGCATGTCTAATATGATGCTGGTAGAGGACAAGAATCATTGAGTGGAGCTGGAGCAAACAAAAATCAGGAATAAGTGGCAAGTTGGTTTTCCTGTGATGGAATCGGCGACTCTAAGTTGCGTGCTTCATTTGCACTGAAAGATTTCGGTTGGGCCGAAGAGAACAAACCAGTGTGACCGAGTTCATCAGAGTGAAACCACTTGTCACCTCAGCTCACTAGACAAGTAAGATCTCACAAGGATATGCAAGGAATTTACTGAAAGATTTGCAATGAATTGGATGCAGAAAATGCAGAACAAAAAGGAAAGAAAAGAAATTAAAAGTTCTAGATGAAGTTTTTTTTGAAAGGGGAAACAAATATGCAAATGCAAAAGCATGGAGAAACACTAGAGAACTTCATCTAGAAATGGTCGGTGACAAAGTCACCTATGTTAGAGTATGTTGACTTAGGAGTCAAGTGAGAGCACTTGATCATAGGTCATACTCATCGTTTAAGCTCAAAGTGGGGTTACCATTTTTCGTTTAAGCATCTTGATGTATTCACATCTTGTCGAGTTGCTTTGACTCATGACTTGGAGTAAAGCTTCTCTAAGATGGAATAACATACCTTGGGTGGTGGTGTTGTAGTTGAACTTGTGTGGGTTGCTCAAGGTTGATGTAGTTCATCAAGGGTTGGGAGCACCGCTTGGAGTTTGAGTTCATCTACCTACATGGGTTAGCTTTGCAAGGAAGAGCACTTGTGTATCCAAAATGACAATCATGAGACTCAACATAGAATTTGCCAAAGGATATGTTTGAATGGTTTCGTGCTTCCTTGTCTTCAACCACCATTGTGTAGAGACTTGGTGATGTAGAGATTGCTCAAGATGTGAGTGAGTTGCAATCTCATAGATTTAGATTCAACCAAGTACCTACACAGGTTAGATAACATGCAAGGTACAAATATATCCAGGACATATGAATAGCATCATAAGAGAAATATCAAGGATTAGTCATAGGCTCATGCCCCGCATGTATCAAATGGAGTTCCTACTCCAAGTTTGAAGCATCAATGATGTTCAATTCACCTCTCAACCTGCAAAACACTTTCTCATCAAGTGGTTTAGTGAATATATCCGCTAATTGCTTATCGGTGCGAACATGCTTAAGGTTAATGTCCCCTTTGGCAACATGATCTCGAATGAAATGATGACGAACTTCAATATGCTTAGTTCGAGAATGTTGCACGGGATTGTGAGCAATCTCATTGTCACATAGCAATGGAACATGTTTCACATATATCCCATAATCTTTAAGAGTTTGGGTCATCCAAAGTAATTGAGCGCAACATGAACCAGCGGCAATGTATTCCGCTTCGGCGGTGGATAAGGATACCGAGTTTTGTTTCTTGGAAGATCAAGACACAAGAGATGTACCAAGGAATTGACAAGTACCCGAAGTGGATTTTCTATCAACCTTGTCTCCAGCATAGTCCAAATCGGAGTAGCCAAGAAGATCAAAAGAGGACCTCTTAGGATACCAAATGCCAAAATTTGGTGTATGGATTAGGTATCTCACTATCCTTTTCACAGCCTTAAGATGACACTCTTTAGGAGCAGCTTGATATCGTGCACACATGCACACACTTAGCATAATATCGGGACGAGAGGCACATAGATATAACAATGAACCAATCATAGAGCGATAAACCTTTTGATCAACCGGTGCACCATCTTTGGTCAAATCAAGATGTCCACTAGTAGGCATGGGTGTAGTCATACCTTTGCATTCTTGCATATTGAACTTCTTGAATAAGTCCTTGGTGTACTTCGTTTGAGAGACAAAGGTACCTTCCTTAGTTTGCTTGATTTGCAAACCGATAAAGAATTTGAGTTCACTCATCATAGACATCTCAAACTTCTCCGACATTAGCTTTCCAAACTTCTCACTAAAATGAGGGTTAGTTGAACCAAATATGATATCATCAACATAAATTTGGCACACAAATAGTTCCCCATTAACCCTTTTAGTAAAAAGAGTAGAATCAGTTTTACCAATTTCAAAGCCTTTTTCAATAAGGAACTTGGTCAAGCATTTATACCATGCTCTAGGAGCTTGTTTAAGACCATAAAGGGCTTTGTGAAGTTTGTAAACATGATTAGGTTTCTTAGGATTGACAAAGCCGGGAGGTTGCTTAACATAAACTTCCTCCTCGATTTTGCCATTTAGAAAAGCACTTTTAATGTCCATTTGGTACAAGGTGATATTATGGTGATTATCATAAGCAAGTAAGATGCGAATGGACTCAAGTCTAGCAACGGGAGCATATGTCTCACCATAGTCCATACCTTCAACTTGTGTGTAGCCTTGGGCGACGAGACGTGCTTTGTTGCGAACCACTTGTCCATCTTCATCTTGCTTGTTGCAAAACACCCATTTGGTACCAATGATGTTGTGGTTGTTGTCGGGCTTCTCGACCAATGTCCACACTTGATTTCTCTCAAAGTTGTGTAGCTCTTCATGCATAGCATTTATCCAATCCGGATCCTCCAATGCTTCTTCAACCTTCATAGGTTCAATGCTAGAGATGAATGAGTAATGTTCACAAAAGTTAGCTAAACGAGTTTTAGAGCGAGTGATTCTCCCGGTTTGGATATGATTGTATATTTGCTCGACGGGATGATCCTTAGCAATTCTTGCTCGAACTCGTGAAAGCTTTTGCTTGGGTCGGGGTGGAACATCCTCTTCATCTTGTGCTTCTTCTTGGCCTTCTTCATTGTTGACGTTGTCATTCTCTTGTCGTGGTGGAGAAGGAGGTTGTTGATGTTAATCTTGGTGCGCTTCTTCGTTTTCTTCATCTTGGCGTGTCCCACTTTTGGATGCTTCCGTATCAACTCTTGGTTCACCTTGTCGTGAGGTAGAAGCTTCCACTTGGACGGACAAGGTACTCTCCTTCACTTCCGTTGGACGAATCTTGCCAATGGACAAGTCTTGAATTGCTTCCGAAGGGTCTTTGTCTCCTACATCAATTGGCAATTGCTCTACTTGTGAGCCGTTAGATTCATCAAACTTCACATCTACCGTCTCTTCAACCTTTCGGGTGAAATTGTTGTAGACACGGTAAGTGTGAGAGTTTGAGCCATAACCAAGTAGGAAACCTTCATGAGATTTAGGAGCAAATTTAGAATGACGATGCTTATCAAGAATGTAGCACTTTGAGACAAATACTCGAAATTATCCAACTTGGGGTTTGTTACCGGTGAGGACCTCGTATGCCGTCTTGCCGAGTAGCTTGTGAAGATACAAGCGATTTGTTGCATGACAAGCTATCTCAACCGCTTCCGCCCAAAAGTGCTTTGGCGTTTTGTACTCATCAAGCATCGTTCTTGCCATCTCGATAAGAGTCCGGTTCTTCCTTTCAACAACTCCATTTTGTTGAGGTGTGTACGTAGCCGAGAACTCATGTGAAATCCCTTCTTCATCAAGAAAGGTGTCCACATTTGCGTTCTTGAACTCCGTTCTGTTGTCGCTCCGAACCTTCTTGATCTTCACGTCAAACTGATTTTGGGCCTTCCTAGCGAAGTTTTTGAAGATCTTTTGGACCTGCGATTTGTCATCAAGAAAGAACACCCACGTAAATCTTGAAAAATCATCAACTATGACTAGACCAAATGAGTTACCACCGAGTCTCTTGTAGGCATTTGGACCAAAGAGATCCATGTGAAGTAGCTCGAGTGGTCTTCTTGTGGTCATGATGTTCTTCGCGCAGTGACTTCCTCCAACTTGTTTCCCTGCTTGACAAGCACTACAAAGTCTATCCTTGTCAAATATGACATCTTTTATTCCAAGGATGTGATGACCTTTAATAAGCTTATCAAGATTTCACATACGAACATGACCTAGTCTTCTATGCCACAACCAGCCTTTAGAAGATTTAGCAATTAAGCAAGTTTTAGGTTGAGCCTTTTTAGTGAAATCAACAATGTAAAGATCTCCTCTACGTATACCGGTAAAGACCATTTTATGATTGTCTCTACGAAACACTTGGCAATCTACTTCAGTGAATAAGACATTGAAACCGAAATCAGCAAGTCTAGATACTGAAAGTAAGTTGTAGCCAAGAGATTCAACGAGCATGACATTTTGTATGGAGCTATCATGTGAGATGGCCACCTTACCAAGGCCAACCACCTTACCCTTTGAATTATCACCGAAAGTGACATACTTTCGAGGGCCGTCATTTTCAGCAAGCTCACGGAACATGTCTTTATCTCCGGTCATATGATCAGTACATCCACTATCAAGGACCCATTCCTTTCCTCCAGCCATGTAGCCGCGAAGATTTTCCATAAGACCAAAGTGTCTCATCGCATCATCGAGATCATAGTCACTATCATCATCATCATCATCATCATCCGAGTATTCATGTTCAACATCATCTTGTGATTGATCAATTCCTAGAGAGGGCAATTCATTAGATAAATGATCATTTCTATAGTTATCTTTATGAATTCTAATAGCTCTGGAAATGATATTGCTAATGATTCCAACATCTCCTTTGGCACTCATAAGATTAGTAAGCTCAAATAAGCAGTCACCAAATTTGGGATCATTGGAACTCATCTCAATCAAAGCAATAGACTTATGGAGGATTTCGTCTAGATCTTTCAAGGAGTAATTAGGAAAGAGTTCCTCAAGAAATTTCCATATGGTGTAGGCACACTTAAGAGTCGGCAAACATCCAATCAAGTTTCTAGGCAGGCCTCTAATGATGAGCTCAACAGTTCTAAGACTGCGAATCATGTCAATATCTTTATCTAGGGTAGGGTGCAAAGAATCAACATGAGGTGCACAAGGGCTAGTAATGTACTTGTTCAAATGATATTCATTCAAAATCTCAAGCATTTCATTTTTCCACTCATGAAAATACTCTCCATCAAGAATAGGCACTCTATGTCTAAGACTCCCCAAAGTAGACACATCCATTTTCCTCCAATGGTGCTTAAACCAAGGCAATGGAGACCAATGCTTTGATACCAATTGAAAGGATCGAGAAGAGGTGTCTAGAGGGGGGTGATTAGACACTAAGTGCCAAAATTTGCAGTTTTTAATATTCTTAAGTTTAAGTGGAGTTTAAGCACAAGTTTAACAAACACAATACATATCAAGCAAGCATGCAATGAGTATATGAGCAGCAAAAAGTAAAGCATGCAACTTGCAAGAATGTAAAGAGAAGGGTTTGGAGTATTCAAATGCAATTGGAGACACAGATGTTTTTGTCGTGGTTCTGATAGGTGGTGCTATCATACATCCACGTTGATGGAGACTTCAACCCACGGAGGATAATGGTTGCGCGAGTCCACGGAGGGCTCCACCCACGAAGGGTCCACGAAGAAGCAACCTTGTCTATTCCATCACGGTCGTCGTCCACGAAGGACTTGCCTCACTAGCGGTAGATCTTCACGAAGTAGGCGATCTCCTTGCCCTTACAAACTCTTTGGTTCAACTCCACAATCTTGTTGGAGGCTCCCAAGTGACACCTAGCCAATCTAGGAGACACCACTCTCCAAGAAGTAACAAATGGTGTGTTGATGATGAACTCCTTGCTCTTGTGCATCAAATGATAGTCTCCCCAACACTCAACTCTCTCTTACAGGATTTGGATTTGGTGGAAAGAAGATTTGAGTGGAAAGCAACTTGGGGAAGGCTAGAGATCAAGATTCATATGGTTGGAATGGAATATCTTGACCTCAACACAAGTGTAGGTGGTTCTCTCTCAGAAAATGTGTATTGGAAGTGTAGGTATGTTCTGATGGCTCTCTCCACGAATGAAGAGTGGGTGGAGGGGTATATATAGCCTCCACACAGAATCTAACCGTTACACACAATTTTCCAAACTCGGTGGGACCGAATGGTTAAACTCGGTCGGACCGATTCAGCAAACCTAGTGACCGTTAGGATTTTCGGTGGGACTGAGATGCAACTCGGTAGGACCGATATGGTTAGGGTTAGGGCATAACGTAATCTCGGTGTGACCGATTACACAAACTCGGTGGGACCGATTTTGGTAATAAGCTAACCAGAGAGTTGGTCAGGTAAACTCGGTGGGACCGATTCGCTCATCTCAGTGAGACCGAAATGTTAAAAGGGAAACGGAGAGTTTACATTGCAATCTCGGTGGGACCGATCGCTCATCTCGGTAAGACCGAAACGTTACGAAGGGAAACAGAGAGATTACAATCCCATCTCGGTGAGACCGAGATCCCTATCGGTGAAACCGATTTGCTAGGGTTTGTGGCAGTGGCTATGACATCTGAAACTCGGTGGCGCCGGATAGAAAGAATCGGTGGGGCCGAGTTTGACTTTTGGTTTAGGTCATATGTGGATGTGGGAAGGTAGTTGAGGGTTTTGGAGCATATCACTAAGCAGTTTGAGCAAGCAAGCCATTAAGCAACACCTCATCCCCTCTTGATAGTATTGGCTTTTCCTATAGACTCAATGTGATCTTGGATCACTAAAACAGAAAATGTAGAGTCTTGATCTTGAAGCTTGAGCCAATCCTTTGTCCTTAGCTTCTTGAAGGGGTTCCACATCCTCTAGTCCATGCCACTCCATTGTTGAACTTATCTGAAACATACTAGGTAAAAGTGTTAGTCCAACAAGAGATATGTTGACATTAATTACCAAAACCACCCAGGGAGCACTTGTGCTTTCAACTTGAGAATATTCTTTGGCTCCCCTTGTGTCGAATCAATAAATTTGGGTTGAATACTCTACCCTCAAAAGCTATTGCGATCCCCTATACTTGTGGGTTATCACGTCTGCCCTCCCACCCCCCCTCTATTTACAGGGGCAAGGGACAGGGGGGCCGGCCCCCTCCAGATGGATCTAGAGGGGGGGGGCGGCCAAGAGGGGAATGCTTGCCCCCAAGCCAGGGGGCGCCCCCTTTAGGGTTCCCCCAAACCCTAGGCGGATGGGCCCTAGGGGGTTTGGTGCCCAGCCCACCTAGGGGCTGGTTCCCCCTCCATATTCAGCCCGTATGGCCCTCCGGGGTAGGTGGACCCTCCCGGTGGACCCCCGGAACCCTTTCGGTGGTCCCGGTACAATACCGATAAACCCCCGAACACTTCCGGTGACCGAATAAGGACTTCCCGTATATAAATATTTGTCTCCGGACCATTCCGGAACTCCTCGTTACGTCCAGGATCTCATCCGGAACTCCGAACAACATTCAGTAACCACGTACGAACTTTCCCTATAACCTTAGCGTCATCGAACCTTAAGTGTGTAGACCCTACGGGTTCGGGAATCATGCAGACATGACCGAGGCATCTCTCCATCCAATAACCAACAGCGGGATCTAGATACCCATGTCGGCTCCCACATGTTCCACGATGATCTCATCGGATGAACCACGATGTCGAGGATTCAATCAATCTGGTATACAATTCCCTTTGTCAATCGGTATGTTACTTGCCCGAGATTCGACCGTCGGTATCCCAATACCTCGTTCAATCTCGTTACCGGCAAGTCACTTTACTCGTTCCGTAACACATCATCCCGTGACCAACCCCTTAGTCACATTGAGCTCATTACGATGATGTCTTACCGAGTGGGCCCAGAGATACCTCTCCGTCATACGGAGTGACAAATCCCAGTCTCGATTCGTGCCAACCCAATAGATATTTTCGGAGATACCCGTAGTGCACCTTTATAGCCACCCAGTTACGTTGTGACGTTTGGCACACCCAAAGCATTCCTACGGTATCCGGGAGTTGCACAATCTCATGGTCTAAGGAAAAGATACTTGACATTAGAAAAGCTTTAGCAGACGAACTACACGATCTTGCGCTATGCTTAGGATTGGGTCTTGTCCATCACATCATTCTCCTAATGATGTGATCCCATTATCAATGACATCCAATGCCCATGGCCAGGAAACCGTAACCATCTATTGATCAATGAGCTAGTCAACAGAGGCTTACTAGGGACATGTTGTGGTCTATGTATTCACACATGTATTTCGATTTCTGGATAACACAATTATAGCATGAACAATAGACAATTATCATGACCAAGGAAATATAATAATAACCATTTTATTATTGCCTCTAGGGCATATTTCCAACAATCGGCACCATCTACATCGAGGGGAAAGAGAGGCGAGAAAGCGATAGGGTGATGCGGGGCTAGGGATTGCGGAGGAGGGTGGGGGTGTGCGATTTGAATGGATGGTTCTTCCCACTGTTTTCTTGTACATGGCGGTGGAGACGGCGGCGTCCAGCCATGCAGGCGAGGCATGGGTCGAGACGGGCACACGGCGAGGCGCAGTAGCAGAGGCGGGGGCGACTTTTTGCTACTGAGATGCAGGGTGTGGGATTGATCGTTCATGTTCTATTTTCCTTTTTAACGGGAGATGGATGCGATTTTTTCACGAGGGGAGAGATGCGACCACGTACAGATTCCATAATAAATTAATTAGGTCCATAACGAGATTTGTTTACAATGCGTTAAGATTTACGTGTTTGTTTTCTTAATAAAGAAATGCACCGATGTAGGGATCGATTGATTTGGGTAAGGAAAGATAGATTCGTGATCTTTTGTATGTTAGGAAATTACTAGTTTGCAAGGAAAGAGTGAAGAGAAAAAGAACCAATGCGACCACGTACAGATTCCATAATAAATTAAGTAGGTCCATAACGGGATTTGTCTACAATGCGTTAAGATTTACGTGTTAGTTTTCTTAATAAAGAAATGCACTGATGTAGGGAGCGATTGATTCGGGTAAGGAAAGATAGATTCGTGATCTTTTGTATGTTAGGAAATTACTGGTTTGAAAGGAAAGAGTGGAGAGAAAAAGAACCAGTACGAGGGGGTGGTGGGAGGTGGGACGAAGAAAAATCGGACGAAATTGGGAGGTGGGCGAGTAAAAAACCGACGAAAAAACCCAACGAAATTGGGAGGTGGGAGGGAGGACGAAAAAAACCAGGGGAGGTGGGACGAAAATAAACCCGGAACAGAGACTACCAACTGAGACATTAGGAGTAGAGATTGTCTCGTTCATGATGTTGTCAGGAAGAAGCATTGTGAGAGAAGTCATCGCCTTTCTATTCACGCTTTTTTGCACATGTTGATCCATCTCTTGAAAGGCTTGAACAACTTAATTTATTTGTTTTGAGCCGGTTTAACTCCTGAAAAATTATAAACGTCGTGTTGGCTGACCCTCAAATATAAACAATTGCGGCCGGTTCTCAGGATAATTTCGGCCTCTCTTCCCCGCTCTCCCGCATCAACGCTAACATTGCCTCTGGCTTCCACTCATAGCCTCTGCCGTCACCCCATCAACACACCGTAGCCTCTGTCGTCGCCCCACCGACATCCCATAACCTTCGCCGACCTCCTACCCCACCCTGATTTGGTCATCGGTCACTGAGATTGACCCTTATTGTTGTTGTCATCCCTTGGACGAAAAACCTGACCTTCGAGCTTGCTTTGTTCCAAAACAGGGTTGGCGGACGATCAAAGTGCTGTAGAGCACCCTCCAAGGAGCTAGGTAGCGTTGGAGCCCCGACCACTCAATCAAAATCAAGATCACCGCAATTCGGCCGAGGTGAGCTTGGACAACATCCACCAAGCACGGCTTGAGGAGAATCTTCCTCCTACGAAGTCAGTAAACCATCACAAAGCCTCACCGACGGCCCATTGCCTCGGCATCGCGTCAATGCCGTCGGCTGAGGTTCTGATCTCCTTCGTTTGCAAAGTGTTTGATGAATTGTCTAGTTTTTTTTCATTGTGTTTTGCTCCTTTTCAATCAAAATCAACCTAGAATATTGCATGGCGTAGATGAAGAGGTTGAGGGAAATGTTACTTGACGACTCTTCATCGAAGGAGGAGGAATAATAAGAAGATGATTTTGAAATGGCCATTGTCATGATCGTTAACGAGGACATCTCGCGACCGAGACTAGCATCACAATTCGGCTGCATGACCTCAGTCAAGATAGAGCAGAGGACCATGTGAAGCTTATGAAGGATTAATTTTCACCCAATGCAACCTATCCATAGAAGTATTTTCGCCGGCAATTTCGGACGCACCGAGGTCTCTTCCTCACCATTGCAAAAGTTGCTGAAAGGCATGATCCATGGTATGAATTGAGAAGGATTTCATCGTGAGGTAAGTGCGAGCCGATTGATGAAGTGTGTCATGGCTGTTCGAGTACTTGCATATGGTTGTTCGACCGGCGCTACTGACGACTATGTCTGTACTGAGGAAGATTCAATCTTGGAGGTTGTTCGAAGATACACATAAGTCGTGATTGAGATCTACGGGGTGGAGAACTTGGAAGCACCAAATGACGAAGACACTGAGAGACTCTTGGGTCTGAGTGAAGAACGAGGATGGCCATGGATGTTGGGATCAATTGATTGCATGCACTGGACATGAAAGAATTGTACTGCGAGATGGAAAGGTCGGTACAATGGGCATCCCAGTGGTCCAACAATCATTTTTGATGCAGTTGCATCCGAGGATTTATGGATTTGGCATTCATACTTTGGTTTGTTTGGCTCTCATAATGACTTGAATGTGTTTGTGAGATCACCATTGTTCCAAAGGCTTATTACCGGAGATGCTCCTCCTTGCAACTATGTTTTCATTGGGCATGAGTACAAGATGGATCATTACCTTGCAGATGAGATCTATCCTTCATGGGCTACATTTGTGAAGACAATTCCGCGAATGCGTCAAGATATGCAAAAAAGGATCCTCAAAGAGCTTTCGGTGTGCTTCAAAAGCGTTTTGTCATTATTAGTTGCCATGCCGAGTATTGGAACCAATAGGTCCTATAATGACATGTTGCATCATTTTGCATAACATGGTCATTAAAGATGAGAGAGACATGACAGATAAGTTTAGGTACATCTCTGATGGAAATCTTGTTGAGCCGGAACACGATGCAAACATGTTACAAAGATTTCTCGTAGCATATTGATGTATTGAAAGATGAGAACTTTAGACTCAACTCTAAGGTGATCTTGTTGAGCATCAGTGGGCACTCCATAGCAGCATTTGATTGTTGTGCTTCTATCATGCTCTTTACTTCATTTGAGCCCTTTCGTGTGTTTGAATTTGAATAATTTAATTTGTGAACTTTAAATTTATAATATTCATGAATTGTGTAAACCTTCACTATCAAGTATGGTTTTATTACATGTGCAAATATGTAGTTGAATACTTGAAATGTACTCCCTCCATCTCAAAATTCTTGTCCTATACACCCCCGTGAGACACTTATTTTGGAATGGAGAGATGTATCTAGATACGTTTTATTGTTAGATACATTCGTATCTAGACAAATTTAAGAAAAGAATTTTGGGACGGAGGTAATATTATGTAAACCCAAATTTTGAAGAATTAGCGAAGAAACTTTTATAAGAAGTTAAGTTTTAGGGGTTTGGATAGGAACCATTTTTGTTTATCTCTTTCAATATAAGGAGTTAAGGTTTTCGTTTGAGGGGCTAAATTATAGGGGATTTGCAAGAGATGCTGTAAGGGCGTAACCCACTATTTCCCCATCCCTGCCTAACGGGAGTTAAAATTCTGTTTTGCATAAAAAGAAAAACTTGATTTTTGGAGAAGCCCACATCTTCCAAACGAAAAACTTGATTTTTGTGTAAAACTTCATTTTTTTTCTTTGTACTACTAATTTAAAACTGTAAATGTCAACTCAATTTGCCATAATAAGTTTTCAATTTTTGCAAATATCCAGAATAGCTGCTACATGGCTTAACGTTATTGACTTCTTCATCCGTGACCTACTGCAGGCGCACCCATCGCGTACACAGGCAACTGGAACTCCTGCCAGTCCAAAAATTTTCTGCAAAGGGTACGCATAAATTCTGAATGCTGGGAATAAGGCAGACCAGGAAAAATTCACGGCAAAAGACGTGTAAATGATATTTTTGCTTGCAATCGAAATCGACAGAAATCGACAGGCAAAGCTGGCAATTGAAATCGACAGAAATGTTCCAAAATACAGTGGGTGGAAACACTCACTGCCGGTCCACACCGTTAGCAGAAACTTTGTTTTTGGGTCTTCTTACCCGAGCGAGATTGGTCAGATAGATCTTGGTCAGATCTTGCAGAAACAGGGCCTGATTGGATTCTCGTTTCGGAGCGCTATACACCGATTCCAAGCGGGGCGTCAAGAAACATTTCTGGCGTCAATCCTAATATGTTCCATATGGCACTAAAAATAAAACATTGAGATGAGAAGAATGGAGTCGATTGAACAGGAATTTCAAATAATATTATAGAGGTGGCAACAGCCGCAGTACAACATAATCATATACCACACCACACAATACAACCCAATAAACGAATAGTAATATCACCAAACACTAGTTTTTCTCCCAAGAACTATCGGTTCTCAGCTCTTCTCGTCTTGAGACACCCCTCCCCCAAGGCCCCAACATCATAAATTGCTTGCTGCATCATCATCCTTGTGGCGGATCAGATCAGACCTGGAACGGCCACGGCCAGTTGCCGGCGCCGTCCTCGCCGCCGACCTTGGCGCTGCGGCGCATGGGGTTGCCGCCGCACTCCCTGTCGACGTAGGCGTAGTACCTGAGGACGAAGGCGAGCGCGAGGGCGACCCACTCGAGGCAGAAGATGGCGATGCCGAGGCCCCCGATCATGCGCAGGATGACGGCGCCGTCCTCCTCGCGGACGTAGGACCGGAGCCCGTCGGCGAGGAACTCGGCGGTGCGGGAGAAGGCGAGCACGGCGGCGGCGCCCTGCAGGATGGACACGACGACGGTGGCGGACATGTGGGCGGTGTAGACGCGGCCCTGCGGCGGGTCGGGCGCCGCGATGACGGCGCACCCGGCCACGGCGGCCGCCACGGTGAGCGCGTGGAGCAGGATGAGGAGGAAGCCGTCGACGGAGGGCACCAGGCGGAGCGAGAGCGTGAGGAAGCCGCACCCGGACGCCGCGCCGAGGATCATGTAGTTGGACACGAGGAAGGCGCGGCGCGCGCGGCGGTGCGCCGGGGACGCCGAGTCGCCGGCCGGCGGAGCGATCACCGAGAGGCCCATGCTTCTTGTCGCTGCGGCCGAGCGAGGAGAGCGAGCGGAGGGAGAGGAGCGAGGCTTGCGAGTGAGGAGTGAGGAGAGGGAGTGAGGTGTGGTGATTTGGGGAGGAGATGGGGGGATTAAAGGGGGGGGGGGGAGGAGGGATCATCCGACCGTTTGAGGAAGAGACGAAGAGGGAGCGGAGCATCAACGGCTAGTTTGAAAAAGGCGAAGGCAGGGTGGCCGGCCGGCCGTTGGAGTCGGAGAGGCGCGCGGCCGGGTTCGGCGGCCACATTTGCCGTGGACTTGAGTGGAGGCAGTGGGGCAGGCGTGTCGGTAGGGAAACCTGGCAAAAGAATCTTCCCGTTGGCTTACGTGGAGTGTGGACCAGTGGCGAGTTTCCTCTCGTGCGTTTTGATTTATTTATTTTTTGAATGAACATCTCTCGTGCGTCTTGATTTATTTATTTTGAACATCAAGAGACTTTATTCCTCAAATAATAGCAAGATCATTTACAATTTGGTGACAAATAAAGTCCCGAATATCACTATCCCAAAACTCAGAAGCTCTAGAACTTAGGGAACTCTTTGCTATACTGTCAGCAGCAGAATTTGCTTCTCTAAAACAGTGAACCACATTCGGTTTTTTTGAACATCTATGCGTTTTGATTGGTTTGGAGATAACGCATATTTGCCTTGCCTAGTCAAAATTAACTTCAAAAACTATTACTATTTTTTTTCAAGTTAACAACACAACTATGCTAAAATTTGAACCCCCTAAAATTTGAGGAATGACCCTCAAATGCATCCCAACCGACTCAAATTTGCTTACTCGTGTATTTTTCTCATTAAACGCCGAAAGCTTGACGGGAGAACTTTCAACCTCCAAGTGGCCGCATGATGTCGTTGATGCCTCTGCCGCCCCCTTCACAACGTAAATGGATATGCGTGTCCTCTTTACCCACCTCTGCCACCTTCCCAATATGTGAACCCTCGGCAGGCAATGCTAGGAACGCCTAGCACAACACAACTGTGTCGGTTGGGCAACAATGTGGTGCAGCCCAACACCGCATCCAACACCATCGCCCCTTCCCCACGGTTGATTTGCCCCCATTATCGCCAGACAAGAAGAAGAGGTGTCGCCGTCGGCCAACGCGATGGAAGAAGCAGTGACGAGGAAGAAGGTCGCGACACCACTGCCCAACCCGACCGCCAATGACGATGAGACCAATGGCCCCCATCATGCACATGAGCTGTTTCACACAATGCCCTTTTGCGTTGCCTTTCGAGAAGGAGGTTTAAACCCTAAGCATTTGCATTGTTGTGATGCACACAACTATTCTTTGATTATTAAGCAAAGTACAAAACAAATGCAACTATGATCGAATCATTACAAGATATGAAATTTACATCTATGACTAAGTTGACTTCTTATGCAACAACGCCTACAAGAAGGATAAATGTCATCGCACCATCGTCGCCACGTTCGACCGGAGATAGCCCGGACAAAAAAATCATCTTGATTACCGAGACCAATCAATAAAGATCGACAGGGCAAGAAATAGGAAACACCTTCAACAATGCAACAAACGCAAGTTCGTCGCTGTTGAGCGCGACTAATAAAGGTTAGAATCAGAGTTTTCACCCCCGGAACATGAAGTGGTGTTCCAATCAACATCTTGATAACAAATTGTTCAATAGTCGGCTCCGTCGGTACTCCACGCTAGGGCCAAAACGCACTAGCAGATTGGTGGGACATCTTCCCACCTTAAACCACCACCGCGACTTTCAAACGGATGCCCATGTATCAGTGTGTAGCTAGACGCTATCGCTCCACATTGATGAGAGTCACACTACAACACCAACCATGCTATCAAAGCTGATGCCCCAATACTAGAAGCCAACAGGTAACCAACGACCTTCCCTTTGCTCATCAACATTGAACTTTGGAGTTGGCACCTCGAACCTTCTCATGCAATGGTCGTTGCTCTCACACTAGACGAAGATCCTCTTTGCACCGCCATTATCGCTGCACATGACCACCGTCACTGTGCCTACAAATATATCGACGTTGATACATCTCAAATGTATCTATGATTTTGATTGTTTCATGCTATTATATTATAATTTTATACACTTCTTATAACAATTTATGTTACTTTTCTGGACTAACCTAATAATTTAGCGCCCAGTGTCAATTTCTGTTTGTTTTTGGTTTTGCAGAAAATCAATATCTACAGAGGTCAAAATCACTTGCCGATTTAATACGATTTTTCTAGGCAAAAAGAAACACACGAAGCTCTGGGAGAGATCGAGAGGCCAAGCCATGAGCCCACCTGGCCACCCAGCGTGGCTAGGGGGCGCACCGCCTGCCCGTGTGGGGTCTTGAAAGTGCGTTATATCAACTAGAGGGGGTGAATAGGCGATTTTTACAAATTCGTCACTGAGGAATTTCAAGGTGAGGAAATTTCTAAGTCACGAAAAACTAGCGGCGGAATAAGTACTCAGATGCAAGCATAACAGAGCAGTAGCACAATCATCATGATGAAATGAAAACAAGCACAGAGTACAAGTAGCGTAAACACATGATAGCAGGCTGAAGACAAAGTGACTGAAGAAATAGGATTGAGAAAATTGAGAAAGTCTCCAGTCAAAGTCTTCAAACAGTAACGATCAAATACTTCAACATAGGAATGAGGAAATGAAAGGGTTGAGAAAATAGAACCAATAGCTTGATGAAGACATTGATTTGGTAGACCACTTCCAACTGCTATGACAATCGTACGTCTGGTTGGAGCGGCTAGGTATTTAAACCTGAGGACACACAGTCCTCATCGTATTCTCCTTGAGTTAAGGTCACACAGATCTCTCCCAATCACTCGTGGCAAGTCTTCAGGTGACTTCCAAACCTTCACAGACTCGGTCACTCGGCGATCCACAATTTCCTCTTGAATGCTCTAGACCATGATGCCTAACCGTTTGGAGGATGCACAGTCCTCAAAGGTAACAAGCGTCGGTTCCACACAGGAACAATCTCTTCAGTGATGCTCAATCACTATGGGTTTGTAGGGGTTTGGGTTTTTCTCACTTGATGATTTTCGCTCAAAGTCCTCGGAGGATGGGATGCTCTTAATGACAAGTGTCAGTTTCTCTCGGAGCAACCAACCAACTAGTGGTTGTAGGGGCGGATTTTTATAGCCTAGGGAGCAGCCCGACATGATAAGATATAAATGCCCTTCAAAGATATGACCAGTAGATGGGTAGATATTTTGGGACAGCTAGCGCATAACACATCAACGGTCGGAAATTTAACTATCAAATTCCTCAGGGCTATTGAAAGTGCGTTATATCGACTAGAGGGGGGGTGAATAGGCAATTTTTATGAAAGTCTTCAAAACGAGGGAGTTATGAAGACAAACAACAAAGATTATGCCTATTACTATGCAACGGAAGTTAGATTACACTAGGCCAGACATGGTCAAGTATTCAATAGAGTGAAAGCACAATGACAAACAGCTGCAGTGTAATAAGGATCAGGTAGGAAGAAGTTATGAAGCCAAACAGATCATACATTCACGTTGTGAAGACAAAAGATAGAGCAAGCATGCAATGGCTTCACAATAAGTAACAGTAAGAAAAAGTAAGTGAAGATGAAACCAGTGACTCGTTGAAGACAATGATGTGTTGGACCAGTTCCAGTTGCTGTGACAACTGTACGTCTGGTTGGAGCGGCTAGGTATTTAAACCTTAGGACACACAGTCCCAGACACCCAGTCCTGAACACGCAGCTCAGGACACCAAGTCCTCACCGTAATCTCCTTGAGCTGAGGTCACATAGTCCTCGCCCAATCACTCTGGTAAGTCTTCAAGGTAGACTCCCAAACCTTCACAAACTTCGTTCACTGGCAATCCACAATGTCTCTTGGATGCTCTGAACGCGACGCCTAACCGTCTGGAGGATTCATAGTCCTCAAGTGTAATAAGTCTTCAGATCACACAAACAAGAAGACTTAAGTGATGCCCAATGTTCTCTGGCTCTGGGTGGTTAGGGATTTTCTCCTCGCTAGGAATTTTCTCTCAAAGGCTTCGAGGTGGGTTGCTCTCAAACGACAAAAGCCGTGCACTGAAATCTGAGCAGCCAACCGTTTATGGTTGTAGGGGGTGGGCTATTTATAGCCACTTGGCAACCCGACCTGATTTGTCCGAAATGACCCTGGGTCACTAAGGAATTGACACGTGTCTCAACGGTCAGATTTCAAACTCTCATGGCAACTTTACTTGGGCTACAAGCAAAGCTAACTTGTCCGGCTCTGGACAAGATTCGCTCTCATTGTCTTCACTCGAAGACATAGGTTTTTGATTTAGGCATCACTTCAGTCATTCTGACTGGTTCTCCTGGACCCCACTTAACAGTGCGGTGGTTCCTATGACTCAACACAAAAGAAAAAGAACTACGAAAGATCTAAGTCTTCGAGCTCCATAGGCTTCATAACGTGTCTTCTTTTGTCATAGTCTTCAATGTGAATATCTTCATATACCACCTTTGGCTTCAATGTCTTCATACATTTTTAGGGGTCATCTCTGGTAGTAAAACCGAATCAATGAGGGACTTCTACCTGTGTTATCTTGCAATTCTCACAAACACATTAGTCCCTCAACTAGGTTTGTCGTCAATACTCCAAAACCAACTAGGGGTGGCACTAGATGCACTTACAACTATCGTGTTCCTCACTTGTAGGCAATCCGCATTGGCGAATTCCTAACTCCTTAGTCAGAACAAATTCCTCAGAGATCAGAAGATCTTCGTCTCTGTCACTGAAGAAATTGACTGAACTGTATGAGATTTCCAATGGCTTCACTCGAAAGGATTGGTAGGTGTAGGATTTTGAGATGAGCATCACTTGGAAACTTTTCCTTAGTTTTACCTCGACCCCCTTTAACAGTACGATGTCCCCTATGACTCAAAAAGAGAAAATGAAACTACGAAAACAAAAGTCTTCATGCTTCATATTCCTCGCATGAATATCAAGTCTTCAGGATCACACCAAATTCTTCACTTTCAAAGTCTTCAGAAAGCCAAAGTCTTTAGTTGAAGATATTCATTTTTAGGGGTCGACTTTCACTGTAAATATCAAACTCCTCATAGACTTATAGACCTGTGTAAACTCACAAACGCATTAGTCCCTTAACCTATAAGTCTTCAATACACCAAAATCACTAAGGCGCACTAGATGCACTTACAATCTCCCCCCTTTTGGTGATTGATGACAATATAGGTTAAGTTTTCAACGGGGATAAACATATGCAGTGTAAATGCTGATATTGAGGAATTTGATTGCAAGATATAGAAGAACTCCCCCTGAAGATGTGCATATGTGAGGAATTTTCTTTGAGTAGCAAATGCACATTGTAGAGTAGAATCATGGAGATCTCCCCCTATATCTTGTAATTCATACACGCATTTAACATATGATATGAAGAATTTGAAATGCATGATGAAATATGGCGTCTGATGAAATTCATCATGCACGCATTAACATATATGAGGAAATAGCATGCAGAAAAACATAGCAAAAGTATCAGACCACCATCAGACTTAAGTTTACAACTCGATCTAACAAATACTTCAGAAGAACGAGAGTTGTAACTTAGCAAAAAAATGCCCATATATAGAGACCCGCTTGAAGACTAACTCAAATCCCCCTTTGTCATGGAATGACCAAAAGGGATGTAAAAAGAGGACTAACGCCCCTGAAGAATATCATCATGAAGTCGATGGAGGAGCGCCAACGTTGTTGGGGTCATCTGTTGATGTAGGGCCTGCCGCAGTGTTGTTTAAATCTTCAGCTTCATCTGTCTCGCGCGATGAAGAATATGAGCTGGCCACGAAGTGAGGAACTTTGACCTTCTTGAATTTCTTCGAAGGCGGCAGAGACCAGTCAAAGTCCTGCTTGAAGCCCATCTGCTTGAGATCTTCATCGCCGTAGAGGTGAGACAGTGCAGTCCAAGTGCGGTCAAAACCTTCATGCAACTAGTAGTGGTTCTTCTCCATAGTGTTTTGCGTGATTGTCACGTTGTGCAAAATTGAACCAAAGTGACGCTTGACCCACTTGTGATTGCGATCCACCTTCTGATGAAGACTGAGGAGAAGCTCACGGTCAGTTATCACCCTTGGAGCAGTGGCTTGAGGATATTGCTTTGAAGCATTTGCGACAGTGTCATGGGTGGCAGAGTCATCATTGGTGGAATAAGATGCAGCTTTGCGAAACTGTCCATCCAATGGATGAGTGCCTTCATAGATAACAGCAGCCTTGCCCTTCTCATCAGTTGAGGAAATAGTCCTTTTGAGGACTTCAATTGGTGACAAATAGCCGAGATGATTTTGACAATCAGCCTTATAGTTGATTGAAGACCTTGATCTTATGAATCTCATGATCCAGGGAGCGTAAGGCTTCAATTCAAACGGTGACAGAGCTACATTTGCCAAAGTCCTCATGAAGAAATCGTGGTAGTTGATAGGAATACCATGTATGATGTTGAAAAGCAGATTCTTCGTGATGCCAACAACTTCCATCATCAGAGTTGTGGCCCTTGATTGGACTGAGGGTTTTGGTCAATATCCTATATATAGACCTTGGCACATAAAGCAGTTCCTTGACGAGGAATTTGGTTCTTGGAGCTTGGCCTGGCTTCAAAGGCTTCATCATCACTTGCATCAGATGGTTGGAGAGCTCAGGTTCATCATAGATGCGCCTTGCACCTTCAGTGGGAGGACTGACTGGGACGGCGTGAAGTAATTCAGAGGCCGGTGCTTTGTAGTGAGTATTTTCTGTCATCCAGTCGAATACCCATGAGTTTACATCTTCAACGTTGCCAGTGATGTGCAATGTGGCATAGAACTGAAGAATGAGTTCTTCATTCCAGTCGCAGATGTCGGTGTAGGTTGAGGAGCCCAGCGTCATGAAGAACACTAAGGACTGGGGTGAAGTATGGCAACGACTCCATATCCACATGAGGAATTTGCTCATGGTTAAAGATCTTGTCTTTATCAAACATCAGTGAGGAATAGAAATTCATTTGACTCGCTGTCCAGAAGCGCTTGCGTCTAAGTCTTGCAGAGTCATATGGATTGTAATCCATGAAGAAAATATGCTCATAGAAGAAGTCATCAGCCTTGAACTTCTGCTTCTTAGTGAGAGGATTCAGTGGCTTGGGCTGAAGATTTGCAGTTGAAGTCTTCACAGCATTTTGAATCACAACAACATTTGCATCAGCACCAGTGGCTGGAACTTCTTTAGGAATAGTGAGAAGATAAGCTTGATGTTCTTCAGAGCCCGTGTGAATTTCTTCAGTTTGGACTGGGGACTGAGGAATTTGTTGCAGAGGGGTGTAGAGTGGTGAATTGGGGTGATGACTTTCCCAGTAGTCATCATTCAGAATAGGAGTTGTACACCCAATGTCCACATCTTCATCTTCATCATCTATTTCTTGGACGCCTGCCTCTTCAGCTGTGAATTGAGGCATGGGCGATGATACTAGTGGAGTTGAAGTGTATTGTCCACTTCCATTTCTTCATCCAACTGCTCTGACGTAGCAGCAGAAGGATCTTCTTCATCAGATTCACTTGGAATCACATATTCCTCACCAAAGGAAATAATCTCCTTTGATGGCATGCTTGATATGGGAACAACATCTATAGGATTTTCAAAGGAGCTTGTCAAAGTCTTCACTTTCTTTGGAGCTGAAGACTCTAAGGAAGCAGATGCTTTCCTTTTCTTCACAGATGCTCGCTCCACAGCCTTGGTTTTCTTCGCTTCTGATGCAGAAGGAAGGTTGATGCTTGTCTTCACAGGAGGAGCAGAGGAAATTGGTGCAGTTTCTTCAGGCACAACTGATGCAGTTGTCCTGGCTTGTTCAATTTCTTCAGGCGCTGTAGCAGATGCTTCAACTGGCATGGCTTGTTCTTCAGGCGCAACACTAGAGGTTGCCCTGGCAGTTTCTTCAGCGGCTGGAATATCTTCATCAGCCCTGGTGCTCTCATTTTCTTCAGCAGCCTGATTTTCATCGACGGTGCTGGCATGTTCTTCAGTAGGCTGAGCAGATACTTTAGCCTGAGGAATTTCATGTTGCGTTGGGGCTGCAACATTTGAGGTGAATCCCTTGGTCAGCTTGACGAATTGACTTTGGCTCCCAGCCAATCAGCATAGTATCGGTCAAATTCATCACTGATACCCTTGATTTCTGATTGCAGAGCTACAAGTTCATCAGGTGATAGCTTCAAAACATTTTGCTTCAGAAAGCACTCTTTCTTGTACTGAGCTTTCTTCACCTTCCTCCCTTGTTCAAATTTCCATTTTTCCTCATCAATGAAGGCCGTCAACACATGATTTTGGCCAGGAGTGAGATTCAACTCAGGCAAAGGAGTGTTGGGGTCCTTATGCCATAGGTCGATGAAGTATAGGATCAACTTTGGATCCAGGATCAATAGCACATTACTGCCTTTGGCTCTAGCGGCCTTGTGTTGTTTGTCTCTGATGATTTCAGCTAATTCCTCATCATCATCTTTGTCTTCACTTGACGGCACCTGGAAGGCAACCTGCTTCTTCTGAGGACTTGGCCTTGTGCCTCGTCCAGCAGTGGCCTTTTTCTTTAGCAGAGTGGGCCTGTTGAGGACTGAGGAGGAGCTGAAGAACTTGCAGATGCTCCTGAAGCAATTGAGATACCAATTGTCCTTTGGCATGAGGCGATGTGCGTAGGTGCCGAGGACTTTGCAGCAGCAACTGAAGGTTTTGCAATAATGGGAACTAGAGCTGCTAGAGGAATATGCCGTGAGGGCTTTGATGATCTTGGCCGTGAGGGCATTGCTGAGCTTGGCCGTGAGGGCATTGCTGAGGAACTGGGCTTGTGCGCAGGCTTCTTGGGCATAGCCTTCTTAGGCTTGCTAGCAGAGGCCTCAGCAGCGGCAGCAACAGAGTCTTCATTGAATTTCCTCACTGCTTCCTTGGCCATTTTGGCCAACTTGGCTTGCCGTTTGGCCCATTCATCTGGATAGTCCTCACCACGCTTGAGGCTAGTGGGATCAGCAATTTGGCCAGGTGCCAATGGAGGTCTTGGGCAAGGAGGGTTTAAAGCGAATTTCTTCATGTACTTAGGAGTGACATATCTGTACTCCCTCCATTCCCGTGCCCATCTCCTCTCTATCGTTTGTATGCGCACCTTGCGCTGATTCTTGTTCTCCTTGCCATGTTTGGCTTCATCAGGAATGCAATAGTCCTCATAGATGTCATCTGGGATCTCAAAAGCTGTGTTCACTTCTAGTCTTTTCCCTCCTGTCGTGGTTTTGTCACGGCAGATGTCCTAGAGAAAGGACTTAGTCGTGGAGCCATCGCGACAGGTTAGCTTGAAGGGGTTAAAGCGGGCACAGGGACGCAAGAGAGTTTATACTAGTTCGGCCCCTTCAATGAAGGTAAAAGCCTATGTCTAGTTGTGATGGAATTGATGGGGTTTCGATGACTAGGGAGCAAACAAGCTTCGCCTATGTCTCGAGTTGTTGTCTGTCGTCCTTGAACCGCCGCCGGGTCGTCCCCTTATATACACGAGTGACACCTGTCGGTTCACAGAGTCCCAACACCGGTCGATATTCGTATCCGGGTTGGTCTCTCCTTATTCCTAACTTACAATACAAGTTTATATACAAATTCCGGTTTACAGCTACAAGTCTTGAACCGGCTACGGGCCTTAGGCCCTCATCTGCCTTCTTGGGCTTTATCACTTCTGGAACTACTGATGAAGTTGACCTAGCCCAGATAGGCCGGTTTACGCCCAGCAGTAATATCCCCAACATTAGGCCCCAGATTGATTTGAACGGGTTCATGTCAATCCTTCAACAAAAACTTCATCTTCAACGTCTTCTCATAAATTGGTAAACCGCCATGATGTCATCTTCTCTGATTACTGTAAACCGGAGTGACGTCACCTGTCATAACGAAGATATCCATTATGCTTCTTTATTTAATATATCTGCGGAAATCGAGGCGACAACTCCGTTTTGTGGCCCCTTGATTGTCGCGCCTGACACATGTCTTTTTGCCTTATAAATAGGACCGAAGGGTCATTTCATTTCTCTTTCCCTTCTTCCCCTTCTGCTTCGTCTTCCTCGCATCGCCCGACTTCAGAGCTCCGCCGCCACCGTCGACCTCTGCCTCAACCTTGGCCGCTGCATCAACCTGGGCGCACCAGAGCATTGCGGCAACCTTCCGCGTCTTCCTCAGCTCCGATAAACCTTCTATCCTTTCCCCTGCAGATCTGTTTTAGGGTTTCACAGTTCTTCAGTATTCATCGTCTGCCTCTTGCTCATACGATAGATCTTTAGATGAATCTGCAAATATTTACTCTGTGCAATGATAGTTGTTTGACCTTCGCCTTCACTTATGCATCTCAAAACTATAGATCTATATGAACGTTTTGCTCATTGGTTCGGTACTGCTCCTTTGAACCTCTAAGTATTTATCTCTTTTCTGAACTTGCTTCAGATCCAATGCTATAAGGAAATCTTGTGAAACCTGTTTCTGCGTACTTGTCCATCCGCAATGCTTAGATCAGGCGGTTTAACCTTATAGAACAATTTTCCAAACCGGTATATGCCATTAGTCCCCTTATTGAACCGCCAGATGCTTGTTGCTTCATAAAACTCCGGTTCAGATAGTTCTGTCTCCGGTTTAACAGTGCCCATACCAATGTATCTTGATCAAATGCATTTTTGAACCGGGATCTTCTACCTTGTAGATTCCATCATGGCCAAGCAAGTGTATGAGTGCAATTGGGTTCCTTCCCGCGTCACAGAGGCTCAACTGGACGATTTAGTCCTGATTGGCGCTTTAGGCAGCAAAGATACCATCCATTGGAGGGCTCCTGGCAAAGAATGCCCTCCCACACCTCGAGAAGGAGAGGTTGTTGTTTTCGTAGATCACTTAGCCCGGGGCTTTAAGTCGTCCGGTTCTAAATTTTACCGGGATGTTTTAGCCGATTTCCAGCTCCATCCACAATATACTGGCCCCAACTCTGTTACAAATATGTGTCACTTCCAAGTGCTCTGTGAAGCGTTCTTTCAAGAGGAGCGCACAGTGGAATTGTTCAGAGACCTTTTCCATCTAAACCGCCGTACTGAGTTTACTGACGGCTCCAATACAGAGTTGGGTGGCGTGGCGATTCAGAAAAGGAAAGAGGTCACATACCCTCATGCCAAACTGCATAGCCACCCCAAAGAATGGAATCAGACATGGTTCTACTGCAAAGACACCTCCCCTGCTGATGAGAATCCCTTGCCTGGCTTTCGTCCGGAGCGGCTCAGCAATACACACCCTTTTCCACAAAGATTGACTGCCCAGGAGAGAAGCAAATATGCTCCTCAACTGTCGAAGCTTAGAGCCTTTATGGCCAACGGTTTAACATGGGTTGATCTCGCTCGCTGTTGGATATCATGGATCATACTGCCCCTTAGTCAACGCTCCGGCTTGATGTGTGAATATACCGGAAGTGTTGATGACCCACTGCGACATTCCAGAATCCAGCACACCGATGAAGAAATCACAGAAGCTGTGAATAAGATGCTGAATTAACCGGAACATATCTGTGCTAGAAACGGCCTGCTTCCCTTCTGTGCCACCAACAAACCGCCAGCTGTAAGACTTTGATTTTCCTTTTGCTGAATCTATTATTGATATATCTGGTCATCGTTTAATATCAGTGTCTGTGTAATCAGGGAAATGATCCGTTTTGGATCAAGAAATTGCCGCAGGAGAAACCGCAAAAGCCAGACAAACCGGAAAGAGCAACCTGGCAAAAGACTAAAGCTGTGAAGAAGACTGCCCACAGGAAAAGAACTACTGCATCTTCTAATCCGGCCCCTGATGATGATGTGGATAATCCGTACCTTGAGGTAGGGCTTGACTCACTTGGCTTATTTTTCATGCGTCTTATTGATGATGATATTTGTCAGGATGATGCCGAAGCCAGCCACGCTGATGCTGCAGAGGTAATTATTCTCTCTTCCGATTCAGAACCTTTGCCTTCACTAAAAATCCGTCAGGCAAACCGGAAAGTTAAATTTTCTCATCCTCTTGCTTATTTGGATCCCAAATTTCTTATGAAGACCTAACAGCACGAAGCTCGTCGCACAACCCGGCAAAGCGGCCAGGTAGTTACCTCCGTCGGTTTACCAAACAGTCCGGTTCGGAAACACCGTTCAGAGGTCTCTAATTTGCTTGTTAGTGATTGTCCTAAAGCGGGATGCTTTCGCCAACCTCTTAATCCATCTGACTCCGATTACCGGGTTACTTCCCACTCATCCTCTGGCGAGTCATCGGCTACTCAGCTGCCACCGCTCAAAACGGTGCTTGGGTAAGCTATACTTATTATGATACTTACAGCACATTACCTTAGAACATATGCTGTATTTGATTTTGTTATTCTTTCCAGGGCCAAACCTAGGCCAAGCAAGAAGGCCCGCCTAGACAAAGCGGCCGAAGAAGATGCCGTTCTTGAGCCAGGCAAGACACCCGATCTTGAAGCAGCTATTCCTGAGGATATACCCAACGATCCACCGCAGCAAGACGACGATCTTATTGCTGAAGAGAGACCTACTGATTCCTCAGGTCCTGTCAATCAGCCCACAGGCTCCATCCGGATTGAGATCCACCGGTCCAGCAAAACCTACTGACAAGCCAACAGCCCCAGTGCAAACCGGCGATACTCAGGAGGATGAGGTTGTCATTACTAGCACTGGCCATACCGAGCCAAGCAATCCTGTTGCTTTGTCCAAACATTCTGCCAAGGAAGAATTTGCTGCCTTTGGTAAAGGCAAGTGGAATGCTGATCTGGCAACTTACGCTGCTCTGAACGCCCAAGATATCCATTCCGGCTACCTGAACCGGCTGTATGCCGGCCGTGACTATGAAGCCAGTCTGATAAATATGATGAAGGATAAATACGAGGTAACTTCCATACGCTCTTTATTGCTTGTATGCTTCAATATTTACTGACTCTCCTTAGCCCCCAAGGGCCGGTTTGTAATCTTCTTTCAAACCGGGACTTACTAACATAAATCTTAATACTTTGAACTTTTGCCGATGTAGCCCCCAAGGGCCGGTTCAACTTAGCACAGTTAAACCGGTACTTTAAGTAATTGAGATTGCCGCATCAGAATATATATACGAGCAAATAGCCATTAGTCCCCAAGTGCCAAGTTGAATACTTGTATTGATCTTGGGACTTTGTAAGCAATTGAAAGAGGAAGATCGAATATGCATTAGCCCCCAAGTGCTAAGTGCATAACTTGTTATGTGGTTGGTACTTGAATCCTTATACCGATTTGTTGAAGCATATATCTGTATGCATGCAGGCGGAGCTGAAGACGAAAGAAAACCAAGTCACCAATCTCCAAGAAAACCTGATGTCGGGTGGTAGGTGTGACATATGCCAACGGGTGGCTTATCATTGTGGGAGCCAGTAAGACGTCGCCGGTGCCTGGAAGCGGGATGAGGCGAAGACATGCACGCCGGCGAATCTTACCCAGCTTCGGGGCTCTCTGTGGAGATAACACCCCTACTGCTGCTCTGCGGGGTCTCCGCATGATCACTAGATGAACAAGTAGCTACACGATGCTCCTTGAGCTGCTTTGTGAGAAGAAGAAGTAGAGCACGGCTAGCCCTCCTCCCCTCTCTATGTGGTGTCTAGAACTAGCTTGGATCAACCCTTTGCATGGGTGTCCCGGGGGGTTTATATAGGCCTACCCCCGGGGGTATAATGGTAATCCGGCTGGGCGTGGGGCCCAGCCGTCTGTGACTACACTCGCCGGCTTCTGCGCCGGCTGGTGGGGCCCGCCGGCTGGTGGGTCCCGCCGGCTGCCGGCTCCTTGGTCAACAGGCAGGCCCCACTCTCCAGGGCCTTGTCGGTGGCTGGTTACTGTTGCTCAATCCTGGTGACGAGGGCTTCGCCGAGGTGGGCGTGGCTACAGTGTCGCCGTCCGGCGGGTGATCGTTGTAGCCTCACCGCGTCTTGTCTCCTTAATGGGGCGTCTCCTTCGAGGGAGGTGGCAATCCGGCTGTGGAGAGCCGGCTCTGTCTCGGGCCGACTAGGGGAGGCCTGGTCGCCTTCGGGTGTCTCTCTGCCCGAAGGGGCCCGCCGCCCGTGGGCTATACTGGCAGCCCGTCGTGGGTGACATCAGGGTCAACATGGCAACAGTGCCGTGCCGGACGGGCCATGGCCACCCGTACGACGCACTGTGCCAGGCGTGCTCCGGGATTCGGGGGTGGCAGGCTTTACTGTAGCCACGCCCCGTCAGATCGCCGTTATGTGGATGCAGACTTCGAGGGTACGATCTTGACCGCTTTGTGGGAGCCGGCTTCTTGGAGTCGGCCTTCTCAAGGTCGGCTTCTCAGAGCCGGCCCTCCCGCGGCTTTCTTCATGAGGGCTAAAGTCGGGTCGCCTTCCGATAACCGGCCTGGGAGACAGCCGGCAAGGGGAAGGCGGCCCCACGTCTTGGATTCTCGAGGGCCGGATCGGGTTGTAATTTTTCAGAAGACCCAGGGGGGGCCGGCTAGGCTACCCGTGGGCATTTACTCCGACAGTAGTCCCCGAAGCTGATCGAGCTTCGAGGCTGACAAAGGGACGACAAGCTTGGTCAGCTTCCTATCCTGAGAGGCCGGCTTTGCTTGTGCGTGCCGTCTTCGGGAAGCCCCGTTCCTCGTAGGCGGGAACACGGGTCGGCCTGTGAGCTGACCGCGCGCCATTCCGCGGGCCACGTGGCAAGGAGATCCTGCCAACGCATGCGCGCGACGGGACGCCGCCACAGGCCCGGGCCCGCCACTCCCAGGCCTCGGCCCGAGCGCGGATCTTCTGCGGCCCACACGGACCGCTCGCCTTCCCGCGGTGGTTTTATTACGCCATCAGGGCGCAATAATCGCGGGACATGGGGGAGTGGGCGCAGTTGATCCCCACGTTCCCCCACGCCACGCCTCCTCGGCTCCGCCGTGCGGGTCTATAAGTAGGGGGAGGAGGGGGAGCGGCAGAGGCTCGCACGCTCTCCCTCGCTCCGCCCCTTCCCGCCTTCCTTCTTCTTCCCTCCGCCGCCGCAGCAACTCATTGCCGTGCCGCTCCACTATCGGACCTTTCGGTTCCTTTGGTCTCGCCGTAGCGGGGTCGTGCGCGTCTACGCCGTTGCTTCATCTTGCTCCCTGTCGCATCGCTCCCATGGCGCTGTCGAGCTCGTGGGATGGCTCCAACGTCCATGAGGACCACGTCGAGTTCCTCCGCCGGACGCGGCGCCTGCCGGGCGAGAACTTCATGCGGGTTCGTCAGGCGCCGGCGAGGGAGATCTCGCCGGCACCGGAGGAGGGCGAGTGGGTGATCTTTTGCTCGCACTGCCTTCGCGGCTTCGGCCTCCCGGCGAGTGGATTCCTTTGAGCTTTCCTTGAATTCTACCACCTCCAGCCGCATCACCTCACGCCCAACGCGGTGATGCTGCTGTCGGCTTTCGTCACCCTGCGCGAGGGCTTTCTTGGGGTTCTCCCCACTCTCGAGCTCTGGGGGGAATTCTTCCAGAGCAAGCTCGGCACCGTCGTCGCGGGCGTGCCCGCCCCCTGCGGAGCCTTCATTGCCATGAGGCGGACGGGCGAGAACAATCCGTTCCCGCCCATCCCGCTGATCCAGTCGGTGAAGCTCTGGCAGAAGTCCAACTTTTACGTGAAGAACGTCGCCCTGCAAGGCGACTACGTCAACCTGCCGGCTTACGTAGCCGGCCCGCCGGCTGGGAGGCAACCTTCGTGGAGCTACCGGGCCAGGTCGCTGTCTCAGGCCGGGAACGCAGCCGTCTCCCGGCTCCGGGTGATGATCCAGTCGGAGGGCCTGACTGAAGCCGACTTGGTGGCCGCCTTCGTGGAGCGCCGGGTACTTCCGCTCCAAGGCCGGCCTCACATGATTTGCCAGATGAGCGACCGCTTTGACCCGTGCCGGCTGAGCACCAGGGAGATGCCTCATGCAGAGGTGTCTTACATGGTGAACTATATCTCCAACTGCAAGCTCGCCGAGGACTGGCGATACGGCAAGGAGCCGTATTCTCGCGCCAACCCTCCGCCTGCCATAAGTTTTTCTTCTTTTCTTCCTTTTTGTAGCCGGCCTCGTGATAGCCGACCTTTGATCAGTTGGTTTGCCCTTAGCGGAACCCTCTTCTTCCACCGACGGTCGGGGCCGCAGGGGTAGAGCGCCAGCTCCTCCCCGACCGCACGGTGGACGACGCCGATGACCCGGACCTGGGAGCGGCCGCCATGGAAGACGCCATCGTGGGGGAAGGCAACGAGGCAGGAGGCGTGGGACCCGGAGCCGGCTTCGAGGACTGGCCAGACGACGATGAGGTCGAAGCCGCCCCGCACCGCCAGCCGGCGCTTGACCATCAAGGCGCGGGCCCGTCTGCCGCGCTGGCTGCCCGTGGCGGCGCGCAGAAGCGCCGGGCCGCGTCGACCTTCTTTGGCAGCCGGCCAAAAAAATCCAAGGCTTCCGCGGCGGCGACCAAGCGGGATGAGGCGGCCGTGAAGGCGGCCCGCTTCCGCAAGGCGGTGAAACAGCCGCAGGCGATCTCGGCGTAAGTCGTCAAACGTCTTGTATATATATATTTTTTGTTGTCCTTTTCGATTGAAGCTCTTCTGAACCTTTCTTTGCTCGCCGGGCAGGGCACCGCTTTCCCTTGAGCGAGGTCCTGGCGGCTCCGTAATCGGGCCGACTGGAGGGTCCTCCGGCTCCCGTCACGTGGATCCCCGCGCCGACCTTAGTGAGGCCACGGAGCGGAACGCATGGGAGGCGCGGGAGGAGCGGGAGGCGGCGGAGCGAAGGACCGCCCAGGTGGCGAAGGAGCAGGCCGATGCGGCGGCCAAGGCCCGGGCGAAGGCGGCAACCGCGGAGACGGAGGCGGAGGCCTCGCACAACCAGCCTCCATTGCTCGTCGTTCCCCTCCGCGCCGTGGCCCCCGACATCCCCGTGCCCCGTCGGAGGAGGTCGACCAAGACCTGCCGGTGGTGGAGAGGAGGGAGGACCACGTGGTCTTCGTGGAGGGGGCGCCGCAGACGGCGCTGACTAGGGCGGGCCAAAGCGGCCAATCAGCCGCGGCGCCAGAGCAGCCGGCCGGGGGCGAGCCGGAGGCAGGGGCCGGCCTTGAGGTGCAGCCGGCATTGCGCCGGCGCGCAGGGGGAGGCACCTCCGCACCGGAGCCGCACCGAGCTGCGGGCTCCAGCCAGACGACGGAGGCCTTGGAGGCGGCCAGTGTCAGCACGTCCGAGTGGACTCCCAGCGGGGGACGGGCGAGCTGAATGCGGCGGCCCAGGAGGTCCGGAACCGGCTTCAAGCCCAAGCCGCCTCGCTGCAGCGATACACCCAAGAGTTCCTCGCGACGCGGGATGTCATCCGGGTGAGTCTTCTGGCCTTGGTTGTTTTGCTCTTTTGATTTCTTCCGTGGGGGCGCGTCAGCGCACCCACTGGGTGTAGTCCCCGAGTTCCGAGTCGGCTGCTGCGCAGGCGGCCTGGAACTTACTAGGTCCTGACAACTATCTTATTCTCGCCTCCTGTCTGATCTTCCAGGAGTATCACAACCTCCGCGCTGCTGCCTTCAACTCCCAGGCTCAGGAGCTGGGCCGAAGAACCGAAGACCTGACCAGCAGCCAGAGTGCATGCTTTGTTTCGTTCATCTCCTGTGGGGGAGCGTCAGCGCACCCACTGGGTGTAGTCCCCGAGATTCGGGCCGACTGCTGAGCAGTCGGGTCGGATCTTCCTTGACGACTTCTTCCTTATTGATTTTCCTTATCTTCATGCTTGCAGGGGCCAATGCCGACTTGAGGGGGCAGCTCCGCGGGGCCCAGGCCGCCCTTCGCGCCAAGGAAGCCGAGTACAACGCCTTGGTCCTGGAGCATGACCGCCTGGCCAAGAAGTTGGCCGACCAGGAGGAGAGCCACAAGGCGGCCCTGAAGAAGGCGCAGGACAGCGAGGACGCCCTGAAGGCCGAGTTCGAGACCGAAGCGGCGGGCCCTGAGGCAAAACAAGCGCTGAGCGAGGGCTTCGGTCGTATCGAGGATCTGATCGACGGTAAGCCGCCTTCCTCACTCCTTGCTTGCCCCTTGCCCCCTGGTTTGTGTTCTGATTTGTGCTGCTTTTGTTCTCTGTGCAGACTACTTTCCCGGCTACTCCGTCTTCGCCACCCAAACCATCGAGGCCCATCGCGAGGCGCGCCGGCAGGCAAGGGCTGAAATCGCGCCGGACGCGAGCCGGACGCTTGAGGAGCAACTCTTGGCGGTCCAAGCCCGGCTGTAGCCGGCTCACCGTATGCTCCGCCGCCTCCAGCGCGCCGGGGCACAGGTGTTGGCCGCCCTCTGGCCAGGCGAGACGATTCCCCGCACCCTGAGTTGGACTGCCGACTGGCTGGAGGTTGCGGTTGGCCGCTTCGACGCCTGGAAGGCATCGGCGGCCCGACTTGGAGCTGGGCGGGCGCTGGAGTTCGTCCGCGCCTGGTATCCCGGGCTGGACCTGGACCAGCTGCGCACCTGGCGGCTGGAGGTCCACGAGGAGATGGAGGAGGTGCGGCCGGCTATCGCTCAGCGCGCCTCAACGATCGCTGAGTGTACTGACATCAGCGTCTTCGCTCCTGAAATAAATGACGACGGCGTTGCCCAGCCGGAGGAGTGGTTCGGGCTGGACCCGGCAGCGGGTGAGGACTCGGCAGAGGAGATCGCCTCCAGCGATGAAGGCGAAGACGACGAAGGAGAGGAGGGCGAAGATGTTGAGCCGACCGGTGAAGCGGCCAGCCAGCCTCAGCCTGACCGTGCTTCCAGCAACGAGGCGCGTGCTAGCGCGCCCTCTGCGGGAGGCGGTGATCATGCCGAGGTTCGCCAGCCGGCCACTCCTCCACCCAGCACTGCCGTCTTCACCGACCTGCCCGACTCGCCAGTCGCTCCCCTGGCTTAATCTGTCGTCCTTGCTTTTCCTGCTTGTTACCCTTTGAACAATTTTTATTAAACTTGCGCAGTTCCACCCACTGGGGGTGTATTTGGATTATGTTGAATGCTGGCCTTTTGAAGGTCTTTTGTGTAAATATGATCGTGTGCGTGTTTGGTTTCCATTCGTGTATGCTTTTTATCCTTAGGTTGTTTCCTTTGCTGCCTTCCCCTTTTGGGAAGGCAAGTACTCGAGCTTTCTTAGATTGAAGCGAGGTGAATGGAAGCCGGCCGGCCGGCTACTCCGGTAGTCGGTCGGTGGGGGGAGAAAAACCGGCTTTTGTTATATTAGTCCGTTAGTCCCTAGCCGTTTTTCGTGTGGGCATCCTTTCCTGCCTTTAACTCTTGCCAGCCGGATAGCCGGTTCTTCGAACTGCGACTTTTGGCAAGAGAAGGCTTGGGTGCCAGCACACTACTTGTCTGGCCGCGGGTAGGACTTTTAATATAACTCTAGGCGGCCAGTCCCTGGGCCGACTAGTCGAACCCGGTGCCGGACGGAAAAAGTAAATGTAATGACAAGGTCATAAGCATGATATTCTTCATTCATAGATAAAGGATGGCAGTCCCCGAGCTTTCCTCGGGGGGCCTATTGTCTCGTACTTAGTACAAAAGTTAGCGTGATACATACTGCATTTCAACTGTAAAATCTTTGGAGGAGGTTGGCGTTCCATGGTCGTTCCGACTCCTTGCCGGAGTCGTCTCTCTTTCGTGCCTTCGGCTTCTGCGCGTCGATCACGTAGTAGGAGTCGTTGCCTAAAGCTCTGCTGATGACGAAGGGGCCCTCCCAAGGGGCCGAGAGCTTGTGCTGGCCGGCTGTTCGCTGGATCAGCCGGAGCACAAGATCGCCCTCTTGGAAGGATCTTGGCTTGACCTTCCGGTTGTGGTAGCGGCGCAGACCCTGCTGATAGATGGCGGACCGGCTGAGGGCTAACAGCCGCCCTTCTTCCAGCAGGTCGACGCCGTCTTCTCGCGCTTCCTTGGCCTCCGCCTCCATGTACATGGTTACCCGAGGCGAGTCAAACTCGATGTCAGTTGGGATGACCGCCTCGGCACCATACACGAGGAAGAAAGGAGTGAGGCCAGTTGACTTGTTTGGGGTAGTGCGCAAACTCCAGAGGACGGCCGGCAGCTCGTCGAGCCAACAGCCGGCCAAACGCTCCAGTGGTACGACCAGTCGGGGTTTGATGCCGGAAAGGATGAGGCCGTTGGCTTGCTCGACCTGGCCGTTTGACTGCGGGTGGGCAACGGACGCCAAGTCCAGCCGGATGCCGTGTGTTGCGCAGAAACATGACAGTGCTCCCTTTGCAAAATTTGTACCATTGTCGGTGATGATGCTGTGTGGATGCCGTACCGGGTTGTGATATCTGCGATGAACGTCACGGCAGTCGGCCCATTCAGCTTCTTGATCGGCTTTGCTTCAATCCACTTGGTAAACTTGTCCACAACAACGAGCAGATGTGTCATGCCGCCGCGTGCCGTCTTGAATGGGCCCACCATGTCCAGCCCCCAGATGGCAAAAGGCCAGGTGAGGGGGATGGTTTTGAGTGCAGAAGCCGGCATGTGTTGCTTGGAGCTAAAGAGTTGGCACCCTTTGCAATGTTTAACTAACTCCTTGGCGTCATCCAAAGCAGTCGGCCAAAAGAAACCATGGCGGAAAGCTTTGGCGACGAGTGATCTTGAAGCCCCATGGTGGCCGCATTCTCCTTGGTGGATGTCTCTGAGGATTGCAATGCCCTTCTCTTGTTCGACGCATCGCTGGAGGACTCCAGTGACACTGCGCTTGATGAGCTCTCTGTTGACGATTGTGTATGCTCCGGCTCAGCGTTGCACTTGTCTTGCCTCTGTTTCGTCAGCCGACAGATATTGGTTTATTAGGAAGTTGAGGATGGACTGAGCCCATGATGGAGCTGCGACTTCTTCTATTGCCAACACGGCTACTGCGACCAGGGCGGGCGGGCTGGGTGGTGAAATGCTGGAGTCGGCCGCCGCCTGCTGTGTTGGTGCAGCCTCCGGGCCGACTACCGCAGTCCCCGAGCCGGGTGTGGCAGTCCCCGGGTCGGGCGTAACTACGGAAGTCCCCGAGCCGCCTGCTGATGTCCCCGGGCCGACTATCGAAGTCCCCGGGTCACCCACTTGGTTCTTCGAGTCGGACCCGGCTGTATCGGGGTCAGGCGGCACGAAGATGGAGTCGGACTCTGGAGACGGCTTGATAGACGGCTTGAGGAGGCGTTGTAGAGAGACACCGGTTGGTATTGCTTGCCGAGTGGAGCCTATTCGAGCCAGGGCATCAGCTGGCTCGTTGTCGGCTCGCGGTACATGGAGGAACTCGCATCCTTCAAAGTACCCACTGACCTGCTGAACGAGGAAGCGGTAGCTTGCCATATTTGCGTCCTTGGCATCCCAGTCGCCGGATGATTGCTGGACCACCAAGTCCGAGTCGCCATAACATAGGATCCGGCGAATGCCGAGCTCTTTGGCAAGCCGAAGCCCGTGTATGAGCGCCTCGTACTCGGCCATGTTGTTGGAGGCGGCAAAGTGAATTTGCAGCGTGTATCTGAGCTTGTCGCCTTTGGGAGAGGTGAGGAAGACACCGGCTCCCAAGCCGGTGCGCATCCTGGACCCATCGAAGTGCATGCGCCAATGAGTGGAGTCGGGAGCTGGCGGCAGGTACTGGGTCCCGGCCCAGTCGACGAGGAAGTCGGCCAATGCTTGGGACTTGATGGCGGTGCGAGGCTGGTAGAAAATTGTGTACGGGGCCAGCTCGATGGCCCATTTCGCCACCCGGCCGGATGCATCCCGGCTGCCTATGATCTCGGCCAGCGGGGCGGTGCATACAACCGTGATGGGATGCTCTTGGAAGTAGGGCTTCAGCTTCTTGGCGGCGAAGTACACGCCGTAGCACATCTTCTGGTAGTGCGGGTAGTTCTGCTTCAAGGTAGACAACACCTTGCTCAAATAGTACACCGGCCTCTGGACCGGCTGGGCTCGGCCCTCTTCTGGGCGTTGGACTATGATGACGGTGCTGACCACCCGGCTGGTTGCGGCAATGTAGAGGAGCATGGGCTCTTTCTCAGTCGGTGCCGCCAGGACAGGCGGCGTGGCCAGCATCTTCTTCAGCTCGTGAAAAGCTTGGTCAGCTTGGTCATTCCACTCGAAGTGAGTGGTCTTCTTCATGAGGCGGTAGAGGGGGAGAGCTTTCTCTCCGAGCCGGCTGATGAAGCGGTTCAGGGAGGCCAAGCATCCGGTGAACTTCTGGACGTCTCGAAGTTTGGTGGGAATCGCCATTCTCTCAATGGCCTTGATCTTTACTGGGTTGCATTCGATGCCGCGTTCGGAAACCAGGAAGCCTAGGAGTTGGCCGGCTGGCACTCCGAACACGCATTTCTTGGGGTTGAGCTTGATTTGGAACCGGCGTAGGTTCTCAAATGTTTCCTTGAGGTCTTCCAACAAGGTGCCGCGCTTCTCCGTCTTCACCACAATGTCGTCTACGTAGACGTGGGCATTTCTGCCGAGCTTCTTGAGGAGGCATTTCTACATGCAACGCTGAAAAGTGGCACCGGCATTTCTCAAGCCGAATGTCATAGTCAGGTAGCAGAAAGCTCCGAATGGCGTGATGAAGGCGGTCTTCAGACGGTCTGCCGGATCTAACTTTATCTGGTGGTATCCTGAGTAAGCATCCAAGAAACTCAACAGCTCGCATCCGGCCGTGGAGTCTATCACTTGATCAATCCTTGGCAGGGCAAAGGGATCTTTGGGGCAGGCCTTGTTGAGGCTCGTGTAGTCTATGCACATGCGCCACTTGTTGTTCTTCTTTAGCACGAGGACCGGGTTGGCGAGCCATTCTGGAAAGAAAACTTCCATAATGAAGCCGACTGCCAGAAGCCGGGCTATCTCTTCTCCTATGATCCTTCTTTTCTCCTCTGACAGTCGGCGGAGGGGTTGTTTGACTGGTTTTGCGTCTTCTCGTACGTGTAGCTTGTGCTCGGCGAATTCCTTCGGAACACCCGGCATGTCCTTGGGGGACCATGCAAAGATGTCCCGATTCTCACAGAGGAAATCGGCGAGCTCGCCTTCCTATTTGTTGTTTAGGTTTGCCCCGATGACGGCAAACCTCTCTGGGTGCTCGGGGTCAAGAGGTATCTTCTTCGTCTCCTTGGCCGGCTGGAAAGACCCTTGGGCATCATACTCCTTGGGATCGGGGGACAAGGCCAACTGTTTGCCGGCCATGGCCACGACTCGGTCCAACATCTTCTTTTCTTCGGCAATCACAAGGGCCTCAGCCAGCCGGCTGCTGGCTGCTGCGCACTCGGAAGATTTCTTGTAATCGTCGGCTATGGTGATGATGCCTTTGGTGCTCGGCATCTTCATCTTGAGGTAAGCATAGTGGGGAACAGCCATGAACCTGGCCAAGGCAGGTCGGCCAAGCAATGCATGGTAGGGGATCTCCAGGTCCACCACTTCAAACCAGATCGCCTCCCGGCGGAAATGCTCCTTGTCCCCAAAGAGTACATCAATCTTGATCTTGCCAATGGGGGCGCAGGACAGGCCGGGTACGATGCCATGGAACATAGTCCGAGTAGGCATGAGTTGCTTCGTCTTGACGTTCAGCTTCTCCAGCGTGTCACGGTACAGGATGTTGATGCTGCTCCCGCCGTCTATCAGCACGCGGGAGAAACGGCGGCGCGTCTGTCCGTTGCAAGGGTGGCATGCAGAACCAACGCATAAGAGCCGGGAGATGGCATCACCTCTGGGTGGTCGGCCCGGCTCCAGCTGATAGGTTTTTCTGACCAGTGCATGTGCTCGGCGGGGTTGGCAGCGACCATGCTGACCTCCTGGTGCTCCCGGCGTCTGCCGTGCCGGTCTTCGGGCTGGCTTGTAAAGACGACATAGGCGGCATGCTCGTCGGGGAAGTCATCGTGCATGGCTCCGACTGCAGGCCGAGCGGTCGGCGGCTGCGGAGCCGGAGGCGGCGGACCGGCAGGCGGAGGCGGCGCGAGCCCTTCGCCTTTGGAGATTCGGGTGAGCCAGTGGCACTTCCGGGTTGTGTGGTTGGATGGCTTCGCACCGCTGTGGAAGTTGCATGGGGCGTCGAGAGTTTGCTCGTAGGAGAAGGCCGGCTGCCAAGCCGGCTTGCCGCCCCTCTGCTTCTTGGGTGCGGGCTGCCCTTCGAGCTGCTCGTCTTCGACTGTGGCCACCTGCCGACTAGTGGAGGGCGGCACGGGGCCCTTGCGCTTGTGGTCGTTCTGGTGTGGGCGTCGGCCAGAATCCCCAGCCGGCGTCTTGGGCGCCGGGTTGAGTACTTTCCCGGACGCGTCTACCCGGAGCTCGGTCTTCATTGAGGAGTCGGCGGTGGCGTACTTGTCCTCTATGTCCAGTAGCTCGTCGAGGGTAGTCGGCTCGTCGCAGAGAAGCTTGTGCTTGAGGAGGGTGCCTTCTCGGCACCCGGCAGTGAAGTATTCTATGGCTTGCACCTCGTGCACCCCTTCGCAAGAGTTGCGGAGCTCGGCCCGACGCGTGAGGTAGTCGCGAGTGGACTCAGCGGGGCCTTGTACACACAAGGAGAGCTGTCTGGGCTTGGGAGCCCACTTGTAGGTGCTGGTGAAGTTGCGGACGAAGGCTTCTGTGAAGTCTAGCCAGCTGTTGATGCTGTATGGCTTGAGGCTGTTGAGCCAGGTCCGCACCGTGCCTTGCAGCATGAGGGGCACGTACTTCACGGCAACGTGCCTGTTGCCGTTTGCTATGCTAACCGTCGTGGAGTAGTCGATCAACCAATCTTCCGGCTTCACGGAGCCGTTGTACTCGAGGTGTCTCTTGGGAGAGAGAACCCTTTGGGGAAAGGCTCGTCGCGGATGCGGGGGCCGAAGCAAGGCGGGCCGACATCATCTTCTTCTTCCAGCGCCAAGGATCGCGCTAGGCGGTCGATCCGATGGCGGGCGTCGTTCTCGCCGACTCCTTCGTGGCGACCTAGTCGGCCGCTGAGAGTCGGATGCGCAACAGGCGGTGGGGTGGGATATCTCTCCCCACGGGGCCGAGGCGGAGGCGGGTTGCCCCGCCACTCCACGGCCCGGGGATGGCCTTCTGCGTCTCGCTCGATGGAGATTCGGGTTCGGCTTCGGCTGGCAGCCGACTCTTTCTCGTGCCGCGCGCGGGTTTTACCCGCAGTCGGCGTCCGGGACATCGCGCCGTGATCTCGGCGTGGGGGAGGGCTTTCCGCGCGGGCGTCGGCTTCGTGCCACTGCGCGGCCGCATCGATTAGCTGTTGGATGCGTCTGGTCATGTGGGGGAGTTCTTCGGCCCCCAATCTGTCTAGCTCGTCTATGGCCGCCTGGGCGGCACGCAGGTTCTCGAGTGGAGTGGCGTAGACTGGGTGGTCGACTCCTAGCATGTCTGCGACGACAGCGCCGCGCTGCCTGACAACGCCGGACCGGATGGGCCCGCCTGGGGGCGGCGTGCCAAAGGCGGCGCGGTCGGCTTCGCGCCGGTGGGCCTCAGTGAGGCATCTCATGGAAGCCAACTTCCGGCCCTCCACGAGGAGGACGAGGCGGCGAGCCTCCAGTGCTTCGGCGTCGGCATCGTCCGGGAGGGGGATGGTCAAGTCGTGGACCGCCGCATGCGGGGCGTCGTGGGCGCTCTTGTCAGAAGCGTCGCCGTGGCCGATGACCATCACCTCGGTGGTGACAGCGTCGCAGCCATCGGCCCGGGGAAGCGGGTCGTTGTAGATCGTGACGTCGGAGGGGAAAGTGTCGAGTGAGGCCGTGTCGGAGTCGACAGGGATCGGATCGGTGGAGCCAACCGACTCCAAGTCCACAGCAGGCTCGCCGGAGACATGGAGCTGGCCGAGGAGGTTGACGAGGTGGTCGGTGCTCGCGTCAGAGGCGAGCTCGTCGGAGATGAGGGTCTTGTCAAGGAGATCGGCGAGGTCGCTCGCTGCGCAGACGTTGGCGACGCCTTGCAGCGCGTCGTGGCAAGCGCCATCGGGCATGCCGGGCTGGCTACGCTCACTGGGGAGGAAGAGGGTTCCCGTCCAGAACAGGTCTCCGGGCGATGGTGCACCTGGCCCCACGGTGGGCGCCAAATGTTGGGTGGTAGGTGCGACATATGCAAATGGGTGGCTTATCATTGTGGGAGCCAGTAAGACGTCGCCGGTGCCTGGAAGCGGTATGAGGCGAAGACATGCACGCCGGCGAATCTTACCCAGCTTCGGGGCTCTCCGTGGAGATAACACCCCTACTGCTGCTCTGCGGGGTCTCCACATGATCACTAGATGAACAAGTAGCTACACGATGCTCCTTGAGCTGCTTTGTGAGAAGAAGAAGTAGAGCATGGCTAGCCCTCCTCCCCTCTCTATGTGGTGTCTAGAACTAGCTTGGATCAACCCTTTGCATGGGTGTCCCGGGGGGTTTATATAGGCCTACCCCTCGGGGGTATAATGGTAATCCGGCTGGGCGTGGGGCCCAGCCGTCTGTGACTACACTCGCCGGCTGGTGGGGCCCGCCGGCTGCCGGCTCCTTGGTCGACAGGCAGGCCCCACTGTCCAGGGCCTTGTCGGTGGCTGGTTACTGTTGCTCAATCCTAGTGATGAGGGCTTCGCCGAGGTGGGCGTGGCTACAGTGCCGCCGTCCGACCGGTGATCGTTGTAGCCTCAACGCGTCTTGTCTCCTTAATGGGGCGTCTCCTTCGAGGGAGGTGGCAATCCGGCTGTGGAGAGCCGGCTCTGTCTCGGGCCGACTAGGGGAGGCCTGGCCGCCTTCGGGTGTCTCTCTGCCCGAAGGGGCCCGCCGCCCGTGGGCTGTACTGGCAGCCCGTCGTGGGTGACATCAGGGTCAACATGGCAACAGTGCCGTGCCGGACGGGCCATGGCCACCCGTACGACGCACTGTGCCAGGCGTGCTCCGAGATTCGGGGGTGGCAGGCTTTACTGTAGCCACGCCCCGTCACATCGCCGTTATGTGGATGCAGACTTCGAGGGTACGATCTTGACCGCTTTGTGGGAGCCGGCTTCTTGGAGTCGGCCTTCTCGTGGTCGGCTTCTCGGAGCCGGCCCTCCCGCGGCTTTCTTCATGAGGGCTAAAGTCAGGTCGCCTTTCGATAGCCGGCCTGGGAGATAGCCGGCAAGGGGAAGGAGGCCCCACGTCTTGGATTCTCGAGGGCCGGATCGGCTTGTAATTTTTCAGAAGACCCAGGGGGAGCCGGCTAGGCTACCCGTGGGCATTTACTCCGACACCTGAAAACACAACAGGCTGAAACCTCCAAAGCAAAAGAGGAATTGGCCAGCGCTTTAAGCGCCATGGAACAACTTAAGGAGAGCTTCAAGAAGAAGCGGGCGGATTGGGCCACTGAAAAGTCCGCTTTGATCAAATGAGCAGAGGATGCCGAGGCTGCACTAAAACCAGTGGCGGATGAACTGACCAGCATAAAGCGGCACGTGCATGCCATGACTACTGCTATCTTTGGTAAGCCAGTTTGCCTTCTGAATTGGCTCTGCCTTCTTACAGAGTCGCCGGTTTATTAACCCTTTATGGTATTTCAGGGACACGTATTGGTCACTTGGGGTCAGATGTGCGGAAAAAACTGAAAGCCACCTATACATTGGTTGAACAATTGTATACTGGTGCCCAGCGGATCATCTGTACCGCATCTCATAACAAACCGGCGCCCACTTTGATTCAAGATACTCTGATGAAACTGTCGGTGCTTCCTGCCCGGGTTGAAGAGCTGAAGAAATCTGCTGATCGAACCGGTGCAATCAATGCCTTAATCCCGGCAAAAGCCTGGGTGCCGGATTTTGATCCTATTTAAGCGGCTCAGGGCTATCCTAGCTTGAAGGAAGACGGGTCAGAATTTGGTGAAGCGGATCTGCGAGCAATAAACCGGGAGGTACGTCCGCTAGCTTGTCAATTAGCTGAAGAAGCAGATTTGTCTCATTATCAAGCCTAATATGACAGTCAGAACAAGAGAATAGCTGCACCAATCCATGAATCGGAAAATCTGATCCCTCCAATCCGTAAGCATACTTACGCTCCCGATATTGACCCATCATTGCTGATCCATGATGAAGCTGTTTTTCAAGCATTAATGGGAATCGACTGGACAACTGTGGACTTCCAGCCACTGGGTAGAGAAACGGAGGCTGAAGCGGCGTAGGATGACCCATAACCATTAGGCCAGGCTGGTGACCAAGCTTGAACCGGAAGCCGGTTTTAAAAGTGCCTCTCCTTAGCGAAAAACAATTATATTATTATAGTCACCATGTTGCCTTGTAATAGGCTAGTTGATACTTTTGACATTGATATGCCTTCGTGCATAATTTGTTCTTCCTGTGGTGATGAACTTTCTAAAGCACTTTCTGAAATGAGAAATTCATCAAGTGCCACCGCGGTTGTACCGTCAGGCGGAATATGATGTCTGCATATATGAAATCAAAACATCCAAAACAAAATGATCAAATTTTTGAAATACATAATACCTGCCATCATTGAGCGTGAAGTTGGCTTGGCCGATCTTGAAGCGGAGTTTTGCAAACCCACACTATTGAGGAGATAACAGCTCTTGTATATATATGGCTCTGGTTTACCATGTAAACCGTGCCGAGTTATAATAAACATCGTGTTACTCCATAAGAGGATGTTAACAATAAGGAGCAAACCGGGCAAATAGTCTCCGGATTGACGTGAACTGTGTTCCGTCAATTGATTGGTTAAAAAACTTTGTCGGTTTAAAAAACGCAATAAAAAGCAAAAAAACCCCTTCAAAGAAAAGTGTAAATCAGGTGCAATGACAAAACGTTGCAAAAAAAGGTTTATTTGAGCTGATCAGATGGTGTTACCATGGCCGAACACGACCAAGCTCCCGTTAGGTGTAACTATGGTTCTAGTCAGCGAGGTCCCCAAATGAAACCGTGGCATTTATGCCGATCAAGTGGCATGGTCATGGTTCGGGTTCGACCAAGCCCCCAAGTGATTCTATGGCCTTAAGCCGATCAAGAGGCATGACTGGTTCAGACATGACCAAGTCCCCAAGTGATCTGGTGGCTCTCGCCTATCAAGAGGCATGGTATTGGTTCGGACACGACCAAACCCCCAAGTGATATAACATGATGCTTTTAAAAAGCGAACTCAAGGGGTAAACCGGAGGCCGCTTTAGAGCAAATCCATGTAACCTCACATGATGTAAAAGAACAGATACCCCGCTTTATCTGAGGTTCCGGTTTATTATATTTAATCATAATATATACATTGTCGTAATATGTACATAAGTATAGCTAATGGCTCAGGTATAGTAAGGCCGAAGATGAGCTATGTTCCATGGCCTGTTAGTCTCCTCCTCTGATGTACGTGAGTCTTTATGCTCTCGAATATCGATCAGATAGTACGACCCGTTGTGCAGATTCTTGCTGACCACGAAAGGCCCCTCCCAAGGTGGGGATAACTTATGCATATCAGTCTGATCTTGGATGAGCCGAAGCACCAAATCTCCTTCCTGAAAGGTTCTGGTTCTGACTCGGCGACTGTGATAACGACGAAGATCCTGCTGGTAAATCGCCGATCGGGCGGCTGTGATGTCACGCTCTTCATCCAACCGGTCCAAAGCATCTTGCCGTGCTGTCTCATTGTCCGTTTCAATATAAGCCGTTACACGAGGTGAATCATGACGGATATCACTGGGGAGAACCGCCTCCGCTCCATAAACCATGAAGAACGGTGTGTATCCTGTTGATCTGTTAGGTGTTGTATTGATGCTCCATAACATAGATGGTAATTCTTCTACCCAACAACTCGGCGTTCTCTGCAAAGGAACCATGAGCCGGGGCTTGATGCCTCTCAAGATCTCTTGATTAGCTCTTTCTGCTTGACCACTGGACTGTGGATGTGCCACTGATGAAATATCGAGCCGGATGTGCTCCCGTTCGCAGAACTCCTTCATAGCACCTTTGGACAAATTGGTACCATTATCTGTGATAATACTGTGCGGAAAGCCAAACTGGAAAATCACCTTTTTGATGAACTGAACCGCTGTGGCCGCATCACACTTGCTAACAGGTTCTGCCTCCACCCACTTTGTAAACTTGTCAACCGCCACCAGCAGGTGGGTCTTCTTATCTTTGGACCTTTTGAAAGGCCCAACCATATCCAGCCCCCAAGTCGCAAACAGCCAAGTAATTGGAATCATTCTCAATTCTTGAGCCGGTACATGAGCACGTCTTGAAAACCTTTGGCAACCATCGCATCGTCTGACCAGATCCTCCGCATCAGGATGAGCAGTTAACCAATAGAAGCCATGGCAAAACGCTTTAGCCACCAGAGACTTTGAACCGGCGTGGTGACCACAATCTCCTTCGTGGATCTCACGCAAAATTTCACGGCCTTCTTCAGGAGACACGCAGCATTGAAAAGCTCCTGATACACTGCAATGATGCAACTCGCCGTTGATGATAGCCACGGACTTGGATCGCCGGATTATCTGCCGGGCCAGAATCTCATCCTCTGGCAACTCGCCCCGGTTCTTGTACGCCAGGTAAGGAAGCGTCCAATCCGGAATAACATGAAGAGCCGCCACCAATTGAGCCTCCAGATCAGGAATAGCCAAATCCTCTTCAGCAGGGATCTTGACCGACGGGTTGTGCAGCACATCCAGAAAAACATTGGGCGGGACCGGTTTGCGCTGAGAGCCCAGCCGGCTTAAAGCGTCCCCCGCTTCATTTTTCCGCCGGTCCACGTGGTCCACCTGGTAGCCTTTGAAATAACCTGCAACAGTATCCACCTCCCGACGATACGCTACCATGAGTGGGTCCTTGGAGTCCCAAGTGCCAGACACTTGCTGAGCCACAAGGTCTGAGTCACCGAAGCACTTAACTCGACTTAGATTCATCTCCTTAGCCATCCGGAGACCATGGAGCAAGGCTTCATACTCAGCTGCATTGTTAGTATAAGGGAACATTAAGCGGAGAACATAACAAAACTTATCACCTCGTGGGGAAGTTAATACGACTCCAGCCCCCGAGCCTTCCAACTGCCTGGATCCGTCAAAATGGATGGTCCAATACGTGTGATCCGGCTTTTCTTCAGGCGCTTGCATTTCTGTCCAATCATTGATGAAATCAACAAGTGCTTGAGACTTAACCACTGTCCGAGGCACATACTTCAAACCGTACGGCCCCAGCTCTATGGCCCACTTTGCAATCCGGCCAGTTGCTTCCAGGTTCTGGATGATATCTACCAAAGGAGAAGAACTGACCACCGTAATTGGGTGCCCTTGGAAATATTGTTTAAGCTTCCGGCTTGCCATAAAAACTCCATACACCAGCTTCTGCCAATGCGGATACCTTTGCTTGGACTCGATTAGCACCTCGCTGATATAATAGACCGGTCGTGGAACCGGATGCTCCTTGCCTGCCTCCTCTCGCTCCACCACAATAGCCACGCTGACCGCCTGAGCATTAGCAGCAACATATAGCAGTAACAGCTCCTTGTCAATGGGAGCGGCGAGCACAGGTGGATTGGCCAACTGCCGCTTTAAGTCCTCAAATGCTTCATTAGCGGCGGAGCTCCAAACAAACTGATCCCTTTTTTTCAACATCTGATACAAAGGGATTGCCTTCTCACCAAGACGACTGATAAACCGGCTTAACGCGGCAATCCGGCCTGTCAGGCGTTGAACATCGTTGATACACTTCGGTTTAGCCAGGGAGGTGATAGCCGTGATCTTCTCCGGATTAGCCTCAATTCCCCTGTTGGACACCAGAAAACCCAATAGCTTGCCTGCTGGTACACCAAAGACACACTTGTCTGGATTAAGCATCATCTTGTATGTTCTCGGGTTATCAAAGGTTTCCTTCAAATCATCAATCAGAGTCTCCTTCTCCCTGGACTTAACCACGATATGATCCACGTAAGCATGTACATTACGGCCAATCTGCTTGTGAAGACAATTTTGTACACACCGTTGGTAAGTTGCCTGGGCACTCTTGAGCCCGAAGGGCATAGACACATAGCAGAAGGCTCCAAGGGGAGTTATAAATGCTGTCTTCTCCTGGTCCTTAACTGCCATTTTGATCTGATGATAGCCAGAATACGCATCCAAAAAACTTAAACGCTCACAACCCGCCGTAGCATCAATAATTTGATCAATACGAGGGAGGGCAAAAGGATCTGCTGGACAAGCCTTATTAAGATCTGTGTAATCCACACACATGCGCCAGGTGCCGTTTTTCTTGAGGACCAGCACCGGATTGGCAAGCCACTCAGGGTGAAAAACTTCAATAATAAAGCCAGCTGCTAAGAGCCTGGCTACCTCTTCTCCAATCGCCTTGCGTCTTTCTTCGTTAAACCAGCAGAGGAACTGTTTCACCGGTTTATATTTAGGATCCACATTAAGTGTGTGCTCAGCGAGTTGCCTCGGTACACCTGGCATGTCAGAGGGCTTCCATGCAAAAATGTCTCGATTCTCACGGATGAACTCGATGAGCGCGCTTTCCTATTTCGGATCCAAGTTGGCACTGATGCTGAACTGCTTGGACGAATCGCCAGGTACGAAGTCAACAAGCTTAGTTTCTGCTGCCGATTTGAACTTCAGGGCCGGATCATGCTCCGTAGTTGGCTTCTTCAATGGAGTCATGTCCGCCGGATCAACATTGTCTTTATAGTACTTCAACTCCTCGGTGGCACAAACCGACTCTGCATAAGCCGCATCTCCTTCCTCGCGTTCCAAAGCGATTTTGCGGCTTCCGTGAACCGTTATTGTCCCCCTGTGACCCGGCATCTTGAGCTGCAAATACACATAACAGGGCCGTGCCATAAACTTGGCGTAAGACGGTCGCCCAAACAGGGCGTGATATGGACTCTGGATTTTCACCACTTCAAACGTCAATGTCTCCGACCTGGAATCATGGTCATCCCCAAAGGCCACTTCCAGAGCTATCTTACCAACGGGATACGCTGATCTGCCTGGCACTACGCCGTGGAACACTGTATTAGACGGTTTGAGATTTTTATCTGTTAGTCCCATACGACGGAAGGTCTCATAATACAGGATGTTAATGCTGCTCCCTCCGTCCATGAGCACCTTGGTGAACTTATAACCTCCCAACTGAGGCGCCACCACTAGAGCCAACTGACCCGGATTATCGACCTAGGGAGGGTGATCCTCTCTGCTCCATATGATTGGTTGTTCCAACCAACGTAGATAACGGGGTATGGCCGGTTCAACAGAGTTGGCCGCCCGCCTCTGAACCTTCCGGTCTCGCTTGTCCAAGCTAGTGGTGAAGACATGGTACTGCCCACTACTCAACTGCTTTGGGTTGCTCTGGTAACCTGATTGTTGCTGCTGTTGGTTGTAACCACCCTGGTTGTTCTGACTATTTTGACCATTATGTCCGCCCGGATTACCATTGAATCTTGAACCGGAACTTCCTCCAGCGTAACCCGGCTCGGATCCTGAGCCACCGCCAGATTCGTGATCATACCGGAAATTATTAGAATTCTTGAAGTCCTGCATAATAAAGCAATCCTTCCAAAGGTGGTTTGCTGGCGCCTCCTTCGTCCCATGTCTTGGACAGGGCTCGCTTAGCAGATAGTTTAGGCGGTTTGGGTTAGGGTTGGGTGCTCCATTACGATTTTTCGGTCTACCCTTGCGTCGCTGGCCATTGTCCTGTGCGTTGGTATTAGCCACAAAGTCCATGTTACCATCCGCTTTACGCTTGCCTCCACCACCATTGCCTGCCCAGTGATGCTGCTGACCTTTGGAGCTATTGTTCTTCTTCCCTTTTCCTGTCTTGTCATCATCAGATTCGGCATCCTTGGTACTATCAGAATCAGCATATTTCACCAAAGCGGCCATGAGGGTCCCCATATCGGTGCAATGACGCTTCATCCGTCCCAACTTCAGCTTCAGGGGCCCAAACCGGCAGTTGCCTTCTAGGGTTAATACTGCGGTGTCGGCATTGATGCGGTCTGAGGAGTGCAACACTTGTGAAACCCGGCGCACCCAATGAGTCGTTGATTCTCCTTCCTCCTGGACGCATGCAGCTAAGTCCACTATCGACATAGGCTGTTTACAGGTATCCTTGAAATTGCTGATAAACCGGGCTCGTAATTGGGCCCATGAACTGATAGAATTAGCCGGAAAGCTTTTTAACCAAGTACGGGCCGTTCCTTCAAGCATCATGGTGAAGTATTTCGCACACGCCGCGTCATCCACATCAAGCATCTCCATGGCCATCTCATAGCTCTCCACCCATGTCTCTGGAGGTTGATCCGCCGTGTAATTTGGTACCTTGCGCGGGCCTTTGAAATCCTTGGGCAGGCACACGTTGCGTAAAGAGGGGATAAGGCAAGGCACCCCCAAAGAACTAGAAGTAACACCAGGTTCAGTCAAGGTGGTTGGACGAACCGGCGTGAGCTGCCGAGCCTGATGCTGTGTGGCTAACTCAGCCTCCCTGCGCGCACGGGCCCGGTCCACCACTCCCTGAGCGTTATCAGCACCACCCGACGAGTTGTTGTCACGGGGTGCCCCACGTCGTTCATTACTCGACACTGCTGGTTCATCCATATGTCTGCTATAGCTCCGGCTTTGACGGGGGGTCGAGTGGATCCGGTCACGGCTGTACGAGTACACTTCCTGTTGGGCTAAAGCTGTCCTCAGAAGTTCCTTGACCCGTCGCGTCTCTACTGCCTGCGGCGAGTCACCTTCAATTGGAATGGCCTCCAGCCGTGCAGCAGCGGCAACAAGATTGTCCATTGGGTTGGAGTAGTGACCCAGAGGTGTTAAAGCAGCCTGAGGTATAACGGTGTTTTGACGAGGCGGGTCCATCTGACGAGGCTGAACCGGTGCACCGGTCCCAGGGGCTTCTGCCTGGTTTCCCTCCAGCGGATTGCCGGCTCTTGGTCCTGGAGTGTTGAAAAGGTCTCTGGTCTCGAAAACTAGAGGTAAGCGGGATCGGTGCTTCCTCCTCATGACTTCATGCGACGCGCTCTGGTCCAACATAAGCCTGTAGGCCTGTGTGTCTAAAGTGGCCCGCTCTGCGGCCATCCTGGTGTCCTCAGCCGCCAGATCCGCCTTGGCCTGGGTGATCTGTTCCTTTACCTTTGCAATCTCCGCGTTGTGAACGTCCTGATCCGGCGGACTAACTTCCGCCATAAGCACAGCCAACGCATAAAATAGTTCTGATAGAACCTGAGCCGGCGGGCGCACAGGGCCTCCTGCCCCGGCAGTTGTCGCCGCTGCTGAACCGGAGATCGTTGCCGCAGCTGTTGAAGAATGAAGCGCTGCTTGTGTTTCGGCCATGAATATTCCAACCCGGTTGGGCAGATCAGAGGGGTCCGGAATACTATCGCCATCGGAACAGCTCCCAATCCGGCCATCTTGTAGCTGATAAAGAGATTCGGTTTCTCCGGTCGAAGATTCATCACCGGAACAAACGACGGCCGCGCCGCGAAATTCCGATCTGTCCTCATAACTTCCTCCATGGATGACTCCCACGAAGGCACGCTTCATGGCCGGTTTAACCCGGGCGGATCGCGCACGCTGAGCCGTCTCGACGAGGTCGGTGCAGATGTTTGGCTCAGGGCCCGGTTCACCGATCTTGCCAATGAAAACGTGAATGCTACCAAAGGGGACCCGATACCCGTACTCAATTGAGCCGGCCTCGGGGCCCCAGCCTGCATCGTCAATGTAGAGCTTGCCGCGACGACTCTTAGTCATCCGGCCTACAGCGTAGCCCTCGAGTCCTTCAAAGCGGCCCTCCAAGAACCGGAAACCATCATGCGATTGCCCCACGGTGGGTGCCAATTGTCGTGGTTTTGTCACGGCAGATGTCCTAGAGAAAGGACTTAGTCATGGAGCCATCGCGACGGGTTAGCTTGAAGGGGTTAAAGTGGACACAGGGACGCAAGAGAGTTTATACTAGTTCGGCCCCTTCAATGAAGGTAAAAGCCTACGTCTAGTTGTGATGGAATTGATGGGGTTTCGATGACTAGGGAGCAAACAAGCTTCGCCTATGTCTCGAGTTGTTGTCTGTTGTCCTTGAACCGCCGCCGGGTCATCCCCTTATATACACGGGTGACACCCGTCGGTTCACAGAGTCCCAACACTGGTCGATATTCGTATCCGGGTTGGTCTCTCCTTATTCCTAACTTAGAATACAAGTTTATATACAAATTCCGGTTTACAGCTACAAGTCTTGAACCGGCTACGGGCCTTAGGCCCTCATCTGCCTTCTTGGGCTTTATCACTTCTGGAACTACTGATGAAGTTGACCCGGCCCAGATAGGCCGGTTTACGCCCAGCAGTAATATCCCCAACACCTCCCTTGTGAGGTCTCTTGCCATCAACCATTTTCTTCAGCTGAGAAATTTGAACAATAGTATTCTGTGAAGAGGTATGCAATTTGTCTTCGAGGAACCACTACTGCAGGATGCTGCTAACGCGACACTATGATCAGAGACCCTTCGAGAAACTATGTGTGATCCAATAATCGCAAACGGTGGTGTATGAAACCGTAAAAAATGTATAGAACGTTTGTGATGACGGATGCATCAAACACGATTCAGATTTTAGTTGCGTGTGTGATGAAGGGCATACGGTTCAGTTCAATTAACTATTTGTGATGAGGAGGAACAAAAGAAACGGGTAGCCAGATGAAGGCGTGTGCGATACACAATATACGGTTCACTTGGATGAACTGTTTGTGATTAGGCAACACAAAAGAAACAGGCAGCCAGATGAAGGTGTGTGCGATATACAGCATGCGGTTCACTCGGATGAACTGTTTGTGATTAGGCAACACAAAAGAAACGGTTAGCCAGATCAAGGTGTGTGCGATATACGCATGCGGTTCACTCGGCCCTTGTCGTCAGTGTGTGACCTCTGTGGCAACCATTCACTCCCCAGGCGCCTCTTCGTGTACCGTGGTAACCGTCCACCGACTCTTCGCCTTTCCCTCTCGATTTGGAACTATTGTCGCACGCTCTTCCTCCCTCCTCCATTTGCCTTCACCATTCCTTCTGCCATTGTTCGATCGTCTTCTCCATGGAGGGAACAAGCCGGAAACGACCCCGTTATTCTTGCCCCGATCTGAATGATGACGCGGTGGAGGAACTCATTGATCGGTGCGACGTCATCACCTCGGCTAGCATGGCAGGTTTGTTCAAGACCATTCTCGACTCAACTAATAACATCATTACAAGGAACCCAAGGGTCCCGGAGTGGTTTGATCTCCCATATCTTCTTCGCCGTGACCCTGCTGACTAGCGCGGGGACGAGGGAAGCCTCGCCTTCTGTAAGTTGATGCCGCTTGATAATGTTACGTATGATGTTAAGATGCCATCGCTTGAGGGCAAGGCTTGGGCAGGCAGAAATGGAGATTGGGTTGTTTATATTGGGTACAACTGCGAGTGGGAACTTGTGAATGTGTACACTCGTCACCGGGTCCCACTTCCAAAAATCTCAGATGACTGCCCAGAGGTTGAGTACACCGGTATTCTACGTGAGTTCAAATACGATCATGCTGACTGTTGTCTACGGAAGATAACAATTTGTCGAGTTCCCAACTGCTCTTGGGATTACATGAACTATGAAGTTGTTGCTATCTTCGACAAGCTTGTTGCCGTCCTTACTTCCACACCTCAATGGATATTGCTCAAAAATCAATTTATGTACACGGATGAGTAATGTGATGCAATTCAATACGATGGTCTTGTGTTTGCTGCCACCACTCGTGGCACTGTTTTTGCATGGAATCCTGATGCTTTCGGTACATTTGTCTTCCACCGTAATTATAATTGTTTCATCCACATGCATGCGGGTTAGCTAGTTTCCCTTTACTAATTAACATTCTTGTGTTTCCAAGGTCCTGTGAGCATTCCACCACCTATACTTGAAAAAATTATAACCAAGGGGGAGATGACGATGCTAATGATCACGAGCAGGACCCATATACTCAGTGGCGCCTGGCAACTTATTTCGATGGATCACCTCTTCTTGTCTGTATACAGGGCACTGCTGATGTTACTAAGGAAGCAGGTGTTGTCTCGCATGGTCGCACTCTCCGGACCTATTCCAACATCTGTTGTAGGGTATTTGGGATGAATACTAGTGTACTAGCGCCAACACCTTCTCCCTGGTTCAGTATTGAAAGTCTTGGAGGAAACTTACTCTTCCTTGGACAAAACTATCCAATGATGGTGGAAGGCGATCCAGCTGCTGTTGACACAACGTTACTACCATTTATGAGAAGCAACTGTATCTATACCTCGGACATTAGTATGCTTCCCTACCGTCCCAATATGGGTCCTGACATAGGCCGCTTCAGCCTCGATGATCAGTCCTGCATTGGTCTCGAGATTGACAGTAGCTGGCCCTTCCAAGAGAATTACTTCTGGTTCAAAGCAAGCGTTTCCAACACCGACGAGTGGTTGAGCTGAAGTTCATTTCATCGCTTTGTTATTTGTTGTGTGAGAAAAACTTTACTAGAATGTTTTGTTGGAAATGATCTATAATCCAACGTGTATCCTCATTGTCGTTGTGGGTTGATGACTTGTTTTATGTAATCAATGGTACATTTCCATATGCGTCCATCAACTCACGCCTGCTAGTGGTGTCCATATGAACAGTGCTAGTGATTTTAGTTGCAAAAATTAGATAGTGCTAGTGATTTGTAGCTGCATATTTTGACAAATCGCAGTGTCACAAGGTTGACAAATGGCAATGTTACTAGATAAACAAATGTCAATCTTTCTAGTTTGACAAATGGCAACATACCTAAAACGATAGATATGCAAATCTTACCCAATTGTTTGTACGTGGTTGCACACGGGTCGTGCAAAACAACCGTTTGCGTTGAAGGGATGCAGAAATCCTGCTCGACACATTTTCCCTTGGCTTCCTGGGGAAGCTGTCGGTTTGCATACGAGTGTTCTAACTAAAACGTTTGCGATGAGTGTTTTATATTTTAAAACCATTAACGTTTTTTCAAAAGAAAATCGTTTGATAAGTCTGTACATTAAGAGAGAAAAATGCAAGTTTGTTCAAATCATATCTTTCATTCAGTCGCACTGCGAATTTATATTCATATGATCGAGAATTCGAGATAGAGTATTAAACCCCAGAAAAACTATTTCCGACGGCGGCGGAGGCGGTGTGCCGTGTCGTCGTCATCGTTGTCGTCCTCCGGGATGCTGTTGTTGAAGTCTTCAAGGCAGCATAAAATGTTCTTCACTTGTAAATCAAACATCATGTCATCACGCGATCGACGGGCGGGGCGCGGGAGGACAGCAACTGGCGCCGCTGAGAGGTAGCGGTCGACGGCATCGTCCCATGTCGCTGTGGGGGGCGCGTGCACGGGCACGGGCATGGCGGGTGCAGCCAAATGCACGGGGACCGGTGCCGCGGTGGGTGGAGGGGCGTGCACGGGCAGGGGCACGGGTGCGGTGGGTGCAGCCAAACGCATGGGGATCGGCGCCATGGTGGGTGGAGGGGCGTGCACGGGCACGGGCGCTGGTGCTGGCATGTACATGAGCTCGCGCGGGTCCGCAGAGACCTCGCTGACACCCGCGGCTTCCAGCTCTGTGATAGTGCTCGGCGACCAGCCCGCCAATGCTACGGGGATGGTCGCTGGCGTGGGCGTGGGGATGGGAGCTGGGACGAGAGCGGGCGCAGCAACCACCGCGGCCAGCTCGTTCTGGGCCATGTCCATGAGGCCCCATTCCTCCTTATTTTCTATCTCCTCCGGCTCGGAGTCGACTACACCAAACTTGAAGACTAGTGGCCCATGATCATTCTGCACCATGGCGTTGGTGGAGGTCTGCGGGAGGGAGGGGAATGGGAGGCGAACAGTAAGGCCGCCCATATTAAACAGCGGCTCGGCCACCATTAATGGAGAGGAAGGTGGGCGGACATGGAAGTCAAAGGGCTCACTTCCCAGTGAGCCCGCGCAGCATACAACTCGCACGCTTCCCGGTGAGCCTGCGCATTGGAGGACAGCTTGCACGCCTCTCGGTCAGCCTACGCATCGGACTGCGCTCGCACGCCTCCCGTTCAGTCAAGGTCAAGCAGCTATCTGCACGACACCTCCTACGGCCATTAAAGCCAAGACACGTGGCGTCACATGAATGGTTAACAGAACGCACACGGTTTGAATTATACAAACGTTTGAGATATTAAAGCGGCAACTATTTTTTCAAAATGCCTTTGTTGGCTGTCATTATTCGACCGCACCTTCTCCCAAAATGGACACGAAAAATGCCACAACATGTCGGGTGCCATTCCATGATAGCATGCCAAGTTTCTTGAATTTCAGACGAGTTTTGGATTTACTAGAATTTAAAAACAGGCATCTCAATGTTTTGCTGGCAATCAACGGTGCCCTGGTGTTTGAAATTCATTCCAATTTCTTGCATGGGACCTAAGCATGCACCCCAGGACATAGATTTGATTTTTCAACCAATTTATATGCACTGGAGCATGTGCATCTAGTTCAGATTTGAATTATGCACATAAATGCATTGAAAACTCAGTTGATGCATAAAAATGTCCAAACGAACCCCGAAAAATCCCAAAAATTGACACAACACTCCTGTTATTCTAGGTTGAGAAGAGAATTTTTTTGAAAGCAATAAGAGGCAATGGATATCGTTTCGTCCCCAAAGGTGGGACGTTCCCTACTGAAACCATCATGCTTGTTGTGAGAAGCATATACCCGAACCAGCCCCAAATGGGATAATTTGTTTTAGCACAGCATGTTGATGCTGCTCCATGATAGCATGCCAAGTTGCATGAATTTTATACGAGTTTTGGATTTACGATAATTTAAAAACCAGGCATCTCAACGTTTTGCCGGCAATCAACACTGCCCTGGTGTTTGAATTTCATTCCCATCTCTTGCATGGGACCTAGAAATTCACCCAAGCACACAAATTAGATTTTTCAACCAACCTTAGTGAATTGGAGCATGTGCTTGTAGTTCAAATTCGAATTGTGCACATAAAATGCCTAGCAAACCCAGTTAATGCATAACAATGTCCAAACGAACCCCGAAAAATCACAAAAATTGACACAACACTCCTGTTGTTCTATGTTGACACTAGAAAATTTTTGAAAGCAATGGATATCATTACGTCCCCAAAGGTGGGATATTCCCTATCGAAACCATCATGCTTGTTGTGAGAAGCTCTGGTCTTTGAGAAGCTTATACCCGAACCTGCCCCAAATGGGACAAATTTTTTACCACGACATGTTGATGCCGCTCCATGATAGCATGCCAAATTTCATGAAATTCAGACGAGTTTTGGATTCACTAGAATTTAAAAACCAGGCATCTCAACGTTTTGTCGGCAGTCAACAGTGCCCTGGTGTTTGAATTTCATTCCCATCTCTTGCATGGGACCTAGAAATTCACCCAAGGACACACATGTGCTTTTTCAACCAACTTTAGTGCATTGGAGCATGTGCTTGTAGTTCAAATTTGAATTATGCACATAAAATGCCTAGAAAACCCAGTTAATGTATAAAAAAGGCCAAATGAACCCTGAAAAATTCCAAGATTAAACACAACACTCCTGTTGTTGTATGTTGACACTAGATATTTTTTGAAAGCAATAAGAGGCAACGGATATCGCCCCGTCCCCAAAGGTGGTACGTTCCCTATCGAAACGATCATGCTTGTTGTGAGAAGCTTATACCCGAACCTGCCCCAAATGGGACAAATTTTTTACCATGGCATGTTGATGCCGCTCCATGATAGCATGCCAAGTTTCATCGATTTCAGACGACTTTTGGATTTACTAGAATTTAAAAACCAGGCATCTCAACGTTTTGCCAGCAATCAACAGTGCCCTTGTGTTTGAATTTCATTCCCATCTCTTGCATGGGACCTAGAAATTCACCCAAGGACACACATGTGATGTTTCAACCAACTTTGGTGCATTGGAGCATGTGCTTGTAGTTCAAATTTGAATTATGCACATAAAATGCCAAGAAAACCCAGTTAGTGTATACAAAAGGCCAAACGAACCCCAAAAAATTCTTAGATTAAACACAACACTCCTATTGTTCTATGTTGACACTAGAAATTTTTTGAAAGCAATAAGAGGCAATGGATATCGTCCCATCCCCAAAGGTGGTACATTCCCTATCAAAACCATCATGCTTGTTGTGAGAAGCTTATACCCAAACCTGCCCCAAATGGGACAAAATTTTCACCACGGCATGTTGATGCCGCTCCATGATAGCATGCGAAGTTTCATGAATTTCAGACGAGTTTTGGAATTACTAGAATTTAAAAACCATGTATCTCAATGTTTTACCGGCAATCAACAGTGGCTTGGTGTTTGAAATTCATTCCCATCTCTTGCATGGGACCTAGAAATTCACCCAAGGACACACATGTGATTTTTCAACCAACTTTAGTGCATTGGAGCATGTGCTTGTAGTTCAAATTTTAATTATGCACATAAAATGCCTAGAAAACCCAGTTAATGTATAAAAAGGCCAAACGAACCCTGAAAAATTCATTCCCATTTCTTGCATGGGACCTAAGCATGCACTGAAGGACACAAATTTGATTTTTCAACCAAATTGTATGCACCGGAGCATGTGCATGTAGTTTAATTTTGAATTGTGCACCTGAAATGGCTAGAAAACTAGTTTAATGTATAAAATGTCCAAATGAACCCTGAATAATTCCAATTCTTTTACGACACACATATAGTTGCATGCTCACTGCAGATTAAAGGTCTAGCAATTCAAACAGCGTCCATTGCCGCTGTGACCCCATTTTGTAATTCAAATCAAGTAGATCCCACACAGTTTATTATCACCAACCGTGTGAGATGTAGTACAAAATATCTTGGAGCATCGTCGGTGTATAGTAAGCCTATGGCTTACGCGAGAAGGTGCGTCGGCTACAGTCCACAGCCGGCGTGTCAAGCACACTAGCTCGCTCCTCAAAACCTCCCGCCTTTGCATCCCGCGCAATCTCAAAAATATCTACCGCCTGGAAGGTTTTAATGTTTGATAGCACACGATTAGTATGTGCGGACCGTGTGCAGTGTCTGTTACTCCCGCTTTGCTTCAGTCCCTTGATTCAAATTTTCAGTAGCCCCGGCATTTTACTCCCGCCTCTGCATCCCTCGCAATCTCAAAAATATCTGCTCGCCCTTGATCCAAATTTTCAATAGCCCCGCCTTGTTACTCCCGCCTAGTAAAATTTTTAGTTGCTACAGTATTTCCTCAAACACAACCTCCGCTCACATAGACACACACAACCCTCGAAACCATTGGTAGGTCGCCACCATCGCCGGCGCCTCCATCCTCAACCTCTGCCTGTGTGCCGGGGAGCTCGAGGAGCCAATGGCCAAAAAGAGGTTTATCACGGCCTTTTTGCCCGACGCCGTCGAGGTGGCCCCGTCGTCTCCGCGGGCCCGATCCGCTGTCGCCGGTCCCCCGATCCGCCCGCCACCGCGCCCCTACGCCGGTTCAAGGACTTTCCCATCCTCCCCCCGACCCGACAGCCGACGAAGTCCTACCTCGGGGTACGGCAGCGGCGGTGGGGGATGTAGGTCGCCGAGATTACAGATCGAGAGACCCACACCCGCCGGTGGCTCGGTAGCTTCCACACGGCCGAGCTCGTGGCCATGGAGTACGACTGCTGGCAGGTCCGCTACCACGCGCGGCGGCTAGGCTCAATTTCCCCTTCGACACACGTCCGGTCGACCTCGCTCCGCCGGAGCCAGGGGTGGTGAGCTCGGCTATGGCGCGGGAGGACCGCGAGGTGTGGGAGAGCCTCGAAGCCGAGGCCGCCGCCGAGGCCTACATGCAAGAGCTTTGCCGGCAGCACCCGGAGCTCGTGGAGGCGGAGCGGGCAATCTTTGCTGGCGCAGAGGGCGGCGAGGTTATCACGGTCTCCTCCGATGACGAGGTCGAAGGCGATGAGGACGGCGGCACAGAGGGCGGCGAGGTTATCACGCTCTCCTCTGATGACGAGGTCCAAGGCGGCGGCGACGGTGGTGCAGAGGGCGTCGAGGTGGGCCCCAAGGATGAGGAGATCGATGTCGATGAATGGAGGAGTGCCTTCCCCAACGACGATACTGGCCCGGACCCGGCTCGCGGCACACCGTACATGACGAGGAAGGATTGGCTCGACCTCTACTTTGGCCGAAAGTAGTTTAGCTTAGTTTAAATTTATGTTTTATGTTTGGTTATGCAAAACTATCTATGTTTATGTTTAAATGCATGCTACTTTCGGTTGAACCTGCTTTGAACTTGATCAAATTGAAGTTTACAACCTTAAGTTTAGGGGATCGACTAGAAAAGGCCAAAAATTGCTGGAGTATATATATATATCCACTAAGGGTTTTAGTCCTTTAACTTTTTAAGGATCACCTAGAGATGTCCTTATGACTTGTTTGTTTTCAGTTCTTCACAATGTGATGCTCTATATGTGCAACTATTTGCCGTGCAGTTCAATTTCATCAATAACAGTTTCAACAATACCACTATGAATTACGATATTTGGTTGTTGTTAAGGATATTGCAGTTAACATGCCTTTTCATTTTTCAATTGTTGTTTAGCAACATGCATTGTACTGAATGACTAAATATGCAATCCCAGGCTACATAGCAACAAGGAAGAGTGTTACCTTAATGTTCTGATGATGTCTAGATATACATGTAATAAAATCTTATATAATGGGATGGATGGAGTGTTGTGCTACATCATTTTCAATTGTTGTTTATCTTCTAATATTAACTTGGTGCTTTTAGGTACATATATCATTGCCAAAGATCCACACTTCGACCCTTTCTGTGTATGGGGCAATGAGATATTCATGAACCAGCATCAAGTGAGGAAACTGATAAAGATTGTTATTAAAATGGGTCAAAAGATGTCAATCGAACTATTTGCTTACACTTTATGCAAGACAACAGTGAACTGCAGGATGGTAAGTAAGAACCCTATAGCCTTCTTTTTACTGCCCGTAATGAGTTGTGTTAGATGACAATATCTGAATCTTTTTTCTTTTGATGTGGATCCTGAAGCAGTTTACTCAAGATTACCTCTCAAACTACATGATTGGCGGCCGACCATCACAAGGGGTTGGACTAGAGTCCTGCATGCCTTCTGCATCCAGGAGAGCACAATAGGGCCATTCCGCTTCACCTTGTTCAGCAACTGGAATGTCTATCGCCTCTTTCATTACCATCTGTAATAGTACAAGTATAGAACCCTGGTACATCATTCTTTATTTGGTGCTTATGTAATTCTTAAACATATGTACCTATGAATCGGATAATGCATTGTTTGTTTGAACCTGATGGATATGAGTAAAGCTATAGCCTACTTTCAAGTTTAAATTAGGTACAATTTTAAATAGCAACAATTAAATTAGGGCGAAATTACATTGTGCAGGTTATTACGGCACACACGGTTGGTAAAACACAAACATTTGTGATATACACCATAATCCGAGACGATTCACACAGAGGAAATGTGTGCAAACATGCACACAGTTGCCGTTTGCAAAGCGTGTGTGATGTGAGACACTATCACATACAGTGCGGGAAAACTAAATGTGTGTGATTGTCTACCTATCGTACACGGTTTATAATCATGAACTGTTTGTGATGTGCTAGGCATCGTAAAACTCCCGTGCCTAGAATCTACCTGAAAACTCTCGTGCCTGGAATCTGCCTGGTTTTAGGCAGAACCACAAAACTTCGACTGCGATGGCAATGCGAGCACAAACGAGTAGCAAGGATGAAGCGTTTGGGATATTCAAGATATCGGAAACGGTTATATAGGGACAACTGTATGCATCAAGGCTCCCTATCCCCCATGGTTTCTGGGTCGTGTGGGAAGGACCCCCTATCGCCCACACTCACTTGGCGACGGTTCCAAATGCTGTCACGGAAAGGGGTTAAAACCCGTTTGTTTAGGACCGACGCGCACTAGTGAACGCTGCAAATGAGTTAAGTTGATGAGAACCTAGAGATTCAGCAACGGACATGTGTACTTGTGAACAGAGTATAGGTGCGAAGAATTTGGAGAGGTCACATGCGTTCTCAAAAGTTTTTCAAAAGAAACAAGTTTGAGGAATTTGACCAAGAGTGTCTTGAGGAACTAAGGGTTCTTTGACTTAGGTTCTAGAGTTGTATAGATTGAAAATCCACACAATTGAGGAATCTTGAAGAAAAACGTTGCTTAGAGAAATAGATCAAGAACAGATGCATGTGTGGTGTTAAAGAGTGTGGAAGTTGAAGAATAAACACCTTTTCAAGATATTGTGGAAATCATCAGAATCAACAACGGTAGTAAAAATAGATTTTATTTACCCTTGACGAAGAACACAACAAACTGGGAGTAGAAGTTGGGAAGTTCATCCGTTTAGATCTTCCACGCCCTAACTTGGCGGCGGAAGACATCTATGGCGGCGGCGGAGTGAAGATTTTCGCGGCCGGCGTGAGTACGATGGCGACAAGGTCGAGGCAGTGAAGCTCTTCCTCACGGGCGACGATGGAAGTAGCGGCAGTGTTAGGTCAGAGAGCTCGAAGGAGGGGAGTGAGGTCGAGCAGGGTAAATGTAGTCTGAGGAGGATGAGGGGTATTTATAGCCGAGGTGAAAACCGCTCGCTCGAAGAAAATGGACGAACATGCCCCTGACCCTTCGCATCCTATCGACATGTGTCACCCATGTACAGTGAGGTGGAGATCGTGTGAGATCGTGGGTGAATAGAATAATCATATCGTGGGATGTGGAACGGTTTGAGCGGAAAAAAGCCAAAAATTCAGATAAGAAGATTTTAAAGTTTCATTCGCAAATTCTTTAGCTGACAAGGACACAGTGAAGATTTTGAACGAGTTTCAAATAGAACGCACATGAAGAATTTGTGAACAGACTGGGTTGAGTTTAGCATAGAGGGGGAAGGGTCCGATCACATTCACTTGGCAGAAAAGTCAACTTGAAGAATTAGCAATAAGTGAATGTTGTAGAGGACTGAAAACTCAAATATATATATAGTCAATTAAGAACACGGTCGGAAAGAGTGAAGACTTGCAAAGTTGAAGAATTTCAACAACTGAGGAATTTCAAAAATGAAGAAAAACTCAAATTGAAGATTTTCAACTTTTGTTGGTGGCGTGACCCATCGTATAAGAATGATGATTTCAGACACCGCATACAATTGTCGTAGGGCTCTGAGAATCAAATTCTTCGTTAATTTCTTCACACTTAGAGGGTTAGTCTTCATTGATTGAAGAAAAATGTTACTTCATGTGTTGCACATCTAAGTCATCAATTTGCATAAGTGTTAGGATGTGTGTCCTTTTCAAAGAACATTCGAAGATTCCAAGATATTTAGCTCACACCGCAACTTGCTAAATCTCTTCTCATCCAAAGGCTTTGTGAAGATATCGGCTAGCTGTTCTTCAGTATTCACGTGCTTGATAGAGATGTCTCCCTTCAACACATGATCTCGAAGAAAATGATGACGAATTTGGATGTGCTTTGTCTTCGAGTGTTGAACTGGATCATCAATCTTGATGGCAATCTCATTGTCACAGAAGAGTGGCAGATTCTTCACATTGATGTCGTAGTCCTTGAGGGTTTGCTTCATCCATAGCAATTGAGCACAACACGAACCAGCAACAATGTACTCAGCTTTAGTAGTAGAGAGTGATACACAGTTCTGCTTCTTCGAGTACCAACATACTAAGGATCGTTCGAGGAAATGGCATGTGCCTGATGTTGACTTGCGATCCACATGATCACCAACATAGTCAGAGTCAGAATATCCAATGAGATCAAAAGCCGAGCCCTTGGGATACCATAATCCAAGTGTTGGAGTGTGAGCTAGATATCGAAGAATAAGCTTCACAGCCTTATGGTGTGATTCCTTCCGTGTAGCTTGAAAACGGGCACACATGCAAACACTAAGCATAATATCTGGCCTAGATGCACATAGATACAATAAAGAGCCAATCATGGAGTGGTATACCTTTTGATCGAATTCAATACCATTTTCATCAGTGCATAGATGGCCATTTGTGGGCATTGGGATTTTGACACCTTTGCAATCTTGCATGCCGAATTTCCTCAACACATCCTTGAGGTATTTCTCCTGAGATATGAAGATGCCGTTGCGCTGTTGAAGAATTTGAAGACCTAAGAAGAATTTCAATTCTCCCATCATAGACATTTGATATTCCTCACTCATCATATAGGCAAATTCGTCAGTGTAACGTTGGTTAGTACAACCAAAGATAATATCATCAACATAGATTTGGCACACGAATAATTCATCATCTTTTGGTGAAAAGAGTTGGGTCAAGTGAACCGGGTTTGAAGCCTTTCTTCATGAGCAATTCCTTCAAAGTATCATACCATGCCCGAGGGTCCTGCTTGAGGTCATAGAGGGCCTTATTGAGTCTGAAGACTTTGTCAGGATGCTTTGGATCCTCAAAACCTGTGAGTAGCCTTGAGCTACAAGCCGTGCCTTATTCCTCACCACAAGGCCATTTTCATCTTGCTCGTTGCGGTAGATCCATTTAGTGCCGATGATATTGTGATTGCGAGGGTCTGGTCGCTTGACAAGTTCCCAGACATTGTTGAGCTTGAATTGATGTAATTCCTCTTTCGTCGCTTGAATCCACTCACGCTCTAGAAAATGCCTCATCTACTTTGGTGGGATCTGTGATAGAGACAAAAGCAAAGTGCCCACAAAAGTTAGACAAATGTGAAGCCTTTGAGCGTGTGAGAGGCCCTGGTGCTTTGATGTCGTTGATGATTCTCTCAATCTGCACTTCATTTGCGATGCGAGGATGAGCAGGTTGACGATGTTGACTTGGCTCAGCATTTTCTTCAGAGCCATTTTCTTCAGGTGCATCAGCATGATGTTCTTCATGTTCTGGAATGACTTCTTCAGTAGATTCTTCAGTAGGAATGACATCCTCAGTAGCTTTGAACTTGATAGATTCCTCAGGTGACATTCATCTAGCATAGGATGTAGGTGCTCTCTTTGCGAGCCATTAGTTTCATCGAATCGCACATCTACAGTTTTAAAAACCTTGTAGTGAACGGTGCTGAAGACTCTGTAGGTGTGCGAGTCCTTTCCGTAACCAAGCATAAAACCTCCATGTGCTTTCGGTGCAAATTTATAATGGTGATGAGGATCTCTAACCAACATTTATCACCGAAGACTTTGAAATAACTCACATTGGGTTTCTTGTCAGTGAGGAGTTCATATGAGGTCTTTTTGAAGAATTTGTGAAGATATACCTGTTGATGATTGATATGTCTCCAACGCATCTATAATTTTTGATTGCTCCATGCTATTATATTATCTATTTTGGATGTTAATGGGCTTTATTTTACACTTTTATATCATTTTTGGGACTAACCTACTAACCGAAGCCAACCCAAATTGTTGTTTTTTCCTATTTTAGGGTTTCAAGGAAAAGGAATATCAAACGGAGTCCAAAAAGAATGAAACCTTCAGGAACGTGATTTTCTCAACAAACGTGATCCAGGAGACTTGGAGTGGGCGTCAAGAAACGATCGAGGAGGGCACGAGGCAGGGGGCGTGCCCTCCACCCTCGTGGGCCCCTCGTTGCTCCACCGACATACTTCTTCCTCCTATATATATCCATGTACCCCCAAACATCCAGGAGCACCACGAAAACCTAATTCCACGATCGCAACCTTCTGTACCCGAGAGATCCCATCTTGGGGCCTTTTCTGGAGCTCCGCCAGAGGGGGCATTGATCATGGAGGGCCTCTACATCAACTCCATGGCCTCTCCGGTGATGTGTGAGTAGTTTACTTCAGACCTACGGGTCCATAGTTATTAGCTAGATGGCTTCTTCGCTCTCTTTGGATCTCAATACAAAGTTCTCCTCGATCTTCATCTATTCGATGTAATCTTCTTTTGCGGTGTGTTTGTCGAGATCTGATGAATTGTGGGTTTATGATCCAGTTTATCTATGAACAATGTTTGAATCTCCTCTGAATTCTTTTATGTATGATTGGTTTATCTTTGCAAGTCTCTTCGAATTATCTTTTTGGTTTGGCCTACTAGATTGATCTTTCTTGCAATGGGAGAAGTTCTTAGCTCTGGGTTCAATCCTGCGGTGCTCGATCCCAGTGACAGAAAGGGAACCGACATGTATTGTATTGTTGCCATCGAGGATAAAAAGATGGGGTTTATATCATATTGCATGAGTTTATCCCTCTATATCATGTCATCTTACTTAAAGCATTACTTTGTTCTTATGAACTTAATACTCTAGATGCATGCCGGATAGCGGTCGATGTGTGGAGTAATAGTAGTAGATGCAGAATCGTTTTGGTCTACTTGTGGCGGACGTGATGCCTATATACATGATCATACCTAGATATTCTCATAACTATGCTCAGTTCTATCAATTGCTCAACAGTAATTCGTTTACCCACCGTAATACTTATGCTCTTGAGAGAAGCCACTAGTGAAACCTATGGCCCCGGGGTCTATCTTCCATCATATTAATCTTCCAACACTTAGTTATTTCTATTGCCATTTATTTTACTTTGCATCTTTGTTTCTCTTTATCATAAAAATACCAGAAATATTATCTTATCATATCTATCAGATCTCACTCTCGTAAGTGACCGTGAAGGGATTGACAACCCCTTTATCGTGTTGGTTGCGAGGTTCTTATTTGTTTGTGTAGGTGCGTGGGACTCGAGCGTGATCTCCTACTGGATTGATACCTTGGTTCTCAAAAACTGAGGGAAATACTTACGCTACTTTGCTGCATCACCCTTTCCTCTTCAAGGGAAAACCAACGCAGTGCTCAAGAGGAAGCAAGAAGGATTTCTGGCGCCGTTGCCGGGGAGATTCGCGCCAAGTCAAGTCAAGATTTGACTCCTTACAACGAGCCATTTTTGGCACCATTAACGGAGTCTACGCACAAGTCAAGACATACCAAGTACCCATCACAAACTCTTATCCCTCGCATTACATTATTTGTCATTTGCCTCTCGTTTTCCTCTCCCCCACTTCACCCTTGCCGTTTTATTCACCCTCTCTTTTCCGTTCGTCGCTTTCTTGCTTGCCTTGTCGTTATGGCTATCCCTCTATCTTCTATGTTGTCTCCCGAGAATGAAGTTCTTAATTTTAAGCAAAGGGAGGGAGAAAATCTAAAAGACGCTTGGTATAGAATTTGCAATGCTCAAAATAGATCTACCAGGAAGCAATGTACTTCTGTTCTTCTCTGCAATTTTTATGTCGGCGCTACTCCTTGGTACAAATATATTCTTGATACCATTACCGGCGGGAATTTCTTGGGTAGCCATACTTTTGATTCTTATAACGCTATGATAGATTTGTTTGGCTCACCACCTCTTTTGGTTAATGGAACTATGTTAACTTTGGAACATGTGATTCAAAGGCTTGAAATTATTGAGAATAAAGTTGCTACTGTAGAGTTGATTGAGAATTTGGATAAAAAGATCCACAACCAAATTACCCAATATGGATCTAAGGTGGGAGTTACTCTGAAAAGTTTTAAGGAAAAAGAACCCATAGTTAATGAAAGAATAGATCAAGATTCTACTAGAATCGATAAACTTGAGGGTATTATCACCAACTTGGGGTCCGCTTTTTCTTCCGTTAAAAATACTCCAAATCCTCCTACCAAAATTGTCAAGCTTGTTTATGTTCCTAAAAATAAGGGTGAATCCTCTAGTAAGGAAACTGCGGATTTAAAATCAATAAGTGTTCATCCCAATCTTTTTGCTATCATTAAGGAACCGTTTGCTACAAATGACTTTCTTGATTTTGTGCCTAGGAGTTTGATAATTAATAAAAGGAAATAAACTCCTAGAGGTTATAAGTGTCTTATTGAAGAATTGCCTACCAAAGATATCAATACCTAGATCTATCTTCGCTTTTATGCCTAGCTAGGGGCGTTAAACAATAGCGCTTGTTGGGAGGCAACCCAATTTTATTTTTATTCCTTGATTTTTGCTCCTGTTTAGTAATAAATAATTTATCTAGCCTCTTTTTTGGTTGTTTTTTTTGTGTTAGTGTTTGTGCCAAGTAGAACCGTTGGGAAGACTTGGGCAAAGTCTTTTTGATCTTGCTGTAAAAAAACAGAAATTTTAGCGCTCACGAGAATTGCTGCCATTTTTATTTGGAAAGTGCTATTTAGTTAATTCTTTTTGTAGATGATTAATTGATAAATTCCTCACGCCCGGAAATTTATTTTAGAATTTTTTGGGTTCCATAAGTTGCGTTAGCTACAGATTAATACATACTGTTCTGTTTTTGACATATTCTGTTTTTCGTGTGTTGTTTGCTTATTTTGATGAATCTATGGCTAGTAAAAGAGTTTATAAACCAGAGAGAAGTTGTAATACAGTAGGTTTAACACCAATATAAATAAAGAATGAGTTCATTACAGTACCTTGAAGTGGTGTTTTGTTTTCTTTCACTAACGGAGCTCACGAGATTTTCTATTTTGAGTTTTGTGTTGTGAAGTTTTCAAGTTTTGGGTAAAGATTTGATGGATTATGGAACAAAGAGTGGCAAGAGCCTAAGCTTGGGGATTCCCATGGCACCCAAGGTAAATTTCAAGGACACCAAAAAGCCTAAGCTTGGGGATGCCCCGGAAGGCATCCCCTCTTTCGTCTTCGTCCATCGGTAACTTTAGTTGGGCCTATATTTTTATTCACCACATGATATGTGTTTTGCTTGGAGCGTCTTGTATGATTTGAGTCTTTGCTTTTTAGTCTACTACAATCATACTTGCTGTACACACCTTTTGAGAGAGACTCACATGATTTGAAATTTATTAGAATACTCTATGTCCTTCACTTATATCTTTTGAGCTATACAGTTTTTGCTCTAGTGCTTCACTTATATCTTTTAGAGCACGGTGGTGGATTTGTTTTATAGAAACTATTGTTCTCTCATGCTTCACTTATATTATTTTGAGAGTCCTTTAGAACAACATGGAAACTTGCTTTAATATAAAAACTTTCATAGAAGTGCATTGAATACTATGAGAAGTTTGATACTTGATAATTGTTTTGAGATATGGAGATGGTGATATTAGAGTCATGCTAGTTGAGTAGTTGTGAATTTGAGAAATACTTGTGTTGAAGTTTGTGATTCCCGTAGCATGCACGTATGGTGAACCGTTATGTGATGAAGTCGAAGCATGATTTATTTATTGATTGTCTTCCTTATGAGTGGCGGTCGGGGACGAGCGATGGTCTTTTCCTACCAATCTATCCCCCTAGGAGCATGCGCATAATAATTTGTTTCGATAACTAATAGATTTTTGCAATAAGTATGTGAGTTCTTTATGACTAATGTTGAGTCCATGGATTATACGCACTCTCACCCTTCCACCATTGCTAGTCTCTCTAGTATCACGCAACTTTCACCGGTACCTTACACCCACCATATGCCTTCCTCAAAACAGCCACCATACCTACCTTTTATGGCATTTCCATAGACATTCTGAGATATATTGCCATGCAACTTTCCACCGTTTCGTTATTATGACACGCTTCATCATTTTCATATTGCTTGCATGATCATGTAGTTGACATCGTATTTGTGGCAAAGCCACTATTCATTATTCTTCATACATGTCACTCATGCATCATTACACATCCCGGTACACCGCCGGAGGCATTCACATAGAGTCATATTTTGTTCTAAGTATTGAGTCATAATTCTTGAGTTGTAAGTAAATAAAGTGTGATGATCATCATTATTAGAGCATTGTCCTAGTGAGGAAAGGATGATGGAGACTGTGATTCCCCCACAAGTTGGGATGAGACTCCGGATGAAAAAGAAGAAGAGAAAAGAGGCAAAAAAGAAAAGAAAAAAGAAAGAAGGCCCAAATAAAAAAATGAGAGAAAAAGATAGAAGGGACAATGCTACTATCGTTTTCCACAATTGTGCTTCAAAGTAGCACCATGATCTTCATGATAGACAGTCTCCTATGATATCACTTTCATATACTAGTGGGAATTTTTCATTATAGAACTTGGCTTGTATATTCCTATTATGGGCTTCCTCAAAATGCCCTAGGTCTTCATGAGCAAGCAAGTTGGATGCACACCCACTTAGTTTCTTTTGTTGAGCTTTCATATACTTATAGATCTAGTGCATCCGTTGCATGGCAATCCCTACTCACTCACATTGATATCTATTGATGGGCATCTCCATAGCCCGTTGATACGCCTAGTTGACGTGAGACTATCTTCTCCTTTTTTGTCTTCTCCACAACCACCATTCTATTCCACATATTGTGCTATAGCCATGGCTCACACTCATATATTGCGTGAAGAATGAAAAAGTTTGAGAACATCCAAAGTATGAAACAATTGCTTGGCTTGTCATCGGGGTTGTGCATGATTTAAATATTTTGTGTGGTGAAGATAGAGCATAGCCAGACTATATGATTTTGTAGGGATAACTTTCTTTGGACATGTTATTTTGAGAAGACATAATTGCTTAGTTAGTATGCTTGAAGTATTATTATTTTTATGTCAATATTAAAATTTTATCTTGAATCTTTCGAATCTGAACATTCATGCCACAATAAAGAAAAAATACATTGAGAAATATGTTAGAAAGCATTCCACATCAAAAATTCTTATTTTATCATTTACCTACTCGAGGACGAGCAGGAATTAAGCTTGGGGATGCTTGATACGTCTCCGACGTATCTATAATTTTTGATTGCTCGATGCTATTATATTATCTATTTTGGATGTTTATGGGCTTTATTTTATACTTTTATATCATTTTTGGGACTAACCTACTAACCGGAGGCCTAGCCCAAATTGCTGTTTTTTTGCCTATTTTAGGGTTTCCAGGAAAAGGAATATCAAACGGACTTCAAACGGAATGAAACCTTTGGGAACGTGATTTTCTCAACAAACGTGATCCATGAGACTTGGAGTGGGCGTCAAGAAACGATCAAGGAGGGCACGAGGCAGGGGGCGCGCCTACCCCCCTAGGCGCGCCCTCCACCCTCGTGGCCCCTCGTTGCTCCACCGACGTACTTCTTCCTCCTATATATATCAACGTACCCCCGAACATCCAGGAGCACCACGAAAACCTAATTCCACTGCCGCAACCTTCTGTACCCGAGAGATCCCATCTTGGGGCATTTTCCGGAGCTCCGCCAGAGGGGGCATTGATCACGGAGGGCCTCTACATCAACTCCATGGCCTCTCCGGTGATGTGTGAGTAGTTTACTTCAGACCCACAGGTCCTCAATTATTAGCTAGATGGCTTCTTCTCTCTCTTTGGATCTCAATACAAAGTTCTCCTCGATCTTCTTGGAGATCTATTCGATGTAATCTTCTTTTGCGGTGTGTTTGTCGAGATCCGATGAATTGTGTGTTTATGATCCAGTTTATCTATGAACAATATTTGAATCTCCTCCGAATTCTTTTATGTATGATTGGTTTATATTTGCAAGTCTCTTCGAATTATCAGTTTGGTTTGGCCTACTAGATTGATCTTTCTTGCAATGGGAGAAGTGCTTAGCTTTGGGTTCAATCTTGCGGTGCTCGATCCCATTGACAGAAAGGGAACCGACACGTATTGTATTGTTTCCATCGAGGATAAAAAGATGGGGTTTATATCATATTGCATGAGTTTATCCCTCTACATCATGTCATCTCACTTAAAGCATTACTTTGTTCTTATGAACTTAATACTCTAGATGCATGCTGGATAGCGGTCGATGTGTGGAGTAATAGTAGTAGATGCAGAATCGTTTCGGTCTACTTGTCGCGGACGTGATGCCTATATACATGATCATACCTAGATATTCTCATAACTATGCTCAATTCTATCAATTGCTCAATAGTAATCCGTTTACCCACCATAATACTTATGCTCTTGAGAGAAGCCACTAGTGAAACCTATGGCCCTTGGGTCTATCTTCCATCATATTAATCTTCCAACACTTAGTTATTTCTATTGCCATTTATTTTACTTTGCATCTTTATTTTCTTTATCATAAAAATACCAAAACTATTATCTTATCATATTTATCAGATCTCACTCTCGTAAGTGACCGTGAAGGGATTGACAACCCCTTTATCGCGTTGGTTGCGAGGTTCTTATTTGTTTGTGTAGGTGTGTGGGACTCGAGCGTGATCTCCTACTGGATTGATACCTTGGTTCTCAAAAACTGAGGGAAATACTTGCGCTACTTTGCTGCATCACCCTTTCCTCTTCAAGGGAAAACCAACGCAGTGCTCAAGAGGTAGCAATGATGTGGCACGCAGTATCAATTGCCTCAGGCCAGAAGCGAGGAGGCATCTTGTATTCATAAGGCATAGTGCGAGCCATTGATGTCTACTACGCAACTTTATTCTTGTAGACATGTGTTGGGCCTCCAAGCGCAGAGTTTTTTAGGAGAGTAGAAATTTTCCCTCAAGTGGATGACCTAAGGTTTATCAATTTGTGAGAGGTGTAGGATGAAGGTGGTCTCTCTCGAATGACCCTGCAGCCAAATACAAGAAATCTCTTGTGTCCCCAACACACCCAATACAATGGAAAATTGTATATGTGCACTAGTTCGGCAAAGAGATGGTAATAAAAGTGTAATATGGATGGTACAATATATTTTTATAATCTGAATAAATAAAAACAGCAAGGTAGAAAATAGTAAACGGGCACAAAAACGGTGTTGCAATGCTTAAAAACAAGGCCTAGGGTCCGTACTTTCGCTAGTGCAATCTCCCAATAGTGCCAACATAGTTGGATCATATGATTATCCCTCAAAGTACAACAAAGAATCACGCCCGGGTTCCTATTAGCGGAGAACAAAAGGTAGGAATTGTTTGTAGGGTGTGAAGCCACCTCAAAGCTATTCTTTTCGATCGATCTATTCAAAAGTTCGTACTAAAATAACACAAAGCTATTGTTTCCATTCGATCTATCCTAGAGTTCATACTAGAGTAACACCAAAGCATATTCATATTCATAATACTCAATCCACACAAAGAACTATAAAGAGACCCCAAAGTTTACGTCGGAGAAAAACGTGCATCAACCCCTATGCATAGATTACCCCAATATCACCACGGGAATCCGCGAGTTGAATGCCATAACATATATCAAGTGAATCAATAAGATACCCCAATTGTTGCCTCAAGTATTCATACTGCAAGACATATATCATGTGTTCTCATCTCTGAATATTCAATCTGACATGACAAAACTTCAAAGGGTAAAGATTCAATTCATCACAACAAGGGTATAGAGGGGAGAAACATCATATGATCTGACTATATTAACAAAGCCCATGATATAGATCACGAGAGAGAGAGAGACAGATAAATCACATAGCTACTTGTACAAACCCTCAGCCCCGAGGGTGGACTACTCCCTCCTCATCGTGGTGGCCGCCGGGATGATGAAGATGGTCACCGGAGATGATTCCCCCTCCGGCAGGGTGCCGGAACGGGTCTAAATTGGTTTTCGGTGGCTATGGAGCCCTGCGGCGGCGGAACTTCTGATCTAGGTTAACCCCGAGGGGTTTCGGAATATTTGGGAATTTATAGTGCAAAGAAGGAGTACGGGAGACCACCGAGGTGGGCACAACCCACCTGGGCGCGCCAGGGGGGCCTGGCGCGCCCTGGTGGGTTGTGACCCCTCGGGGCACCCCCCAGGTGCAGCTCTGGCCCATTGGGTTCCTTCCGATCCAAAAAATCTCCGTAAAGTTTTGCGGTGTTTGGACTCCGTTTGATATTGATTTCCTGTGATGTAAAAAAACAAGCAAAAAATAGCAACTGGCACTGGGCACTGGGTCAGTAGGTTAGTCCAAAAAATGATATAAAGTTGCTATAAAATGATTGTAAAACACCCAAGAATGATAAAATAACAGCATGAATACTTCATAAATTATAGATACCTTGGAGATGCATCAACCATCTCAACAAGAGTCCTGTTGTTGCGCTCCACGACGCCATTCTGCTGAGGAGTATAACGAGCAGATAACTCGTGAATAATACCAAGTTCATCAAGATAGTCATCAAGACCAGTATTCTTGAACTCGGTCCCACTGTCACTTCTGATGTGCTTGATCTTTACTCCGAAGTTTGTTGAAGCCCTCGAGGAAAATTGTTTGAAGACTTCCTGCACTTCTGTTTTGTAAGTGATGATATGCACCCATGTGTAATGAGAATAGTCATCAATAATGACAAAGCCATATAAAGATGCAGCATTAGTGAATGTGGCATAATGAGACGGTGTCCTGGACTAGGGGGTACTCACCACGTCGTCTTTCGGTCAGTTAGATTGAGCCGAGGACCCCCATGGCCGTATACTCATGGGCCAGTTCGGACAGCTACCGCATACAAGGAAGATTCCACAAGACTTGGTGGTCAAGACAAGGACTCATCCCCCACCGGCATATTCGGCTAAGACTCCTGTTATCCTAGGCCTCTGGTGCATTATATAAACCAGGGCCAGGCTAGTCGATAGAGATACAAACAATCATAATCATAGGCTAGCTTCTAGGGTTTAGCCTCTACGATCTCGTGGTAGATCAACTCTTGTAATACTCATATCATCAAGATCAATCAAGCAGGAAGTTGGGTATTACCTTCACCGAGAGGGCCCGAACATGGGTAAACACCGTGTCCCCTGTCTCCTGTTACCATCGACCTTAGACGCATAGTTCGGGACCCCCTACCCGAGATCTGCCGGTTTTGACACCGACATTGGTGCTTTCATTGAGAGTTCCGCTCTGTGATCAGCAAAAGGATCAATTGCTCGCCCGCAGGTCAACTACGACGCCGGCATCTTCGTCGCCGGCTCGACTGGTCACCTTGGCTCGACCGAGGACTGTGCTCCATCTCCAATCGTGATGTTCAGATGGGGGCCTTCTTTAACATCAACTCCGATATCTATCATGATCATAGAGGAATCATCCATGGAGCTCGAGGGCTCAACGTCAACATTGCCCTCGGGCGACCGTGCTGTTTTTGTGGAAAGCGAACTTGTATCCGCCGTCACCGCCTCCTCGAGCGTCGGTTGGATGATTTCTTCGGTGGAATAGTGTGGAATTACGTCTACAACAGCCATGCAAAATTTCGTCAAGTTCCCATGGAGAAATCTCCAACAATCTCCGATATACCGGAGCCCTATCAAATCTGGACGGGAATCTGGATGAGTTTAGGGCGTGATCTCCAGAGCCCAGCTCGGAGGTCCTTTGGAAGATCCAACCGTTCATCTATTGCAGAATTCCCATATCTGCCACCCCTCCAAATTTCAGCTCGATCCGAAGGTTCAAACTCCGGGAACCTTCCAATGAGTGGACCAATTTTCGGATTTGTTTTCTGCGCGAATACGGATCCGACCCGAATTCATGTTTCTTTATGAACGTGATATTGGATAACCTTTTTAGAGGAGTTCTCTTCTAGGGTATTGTGCGTCGTTTTTAAACACATGCCCGTAAAATTTTAAGCCTCCCCTGAGGTCATCTTCGCCATCACGCTGGTGTCAAACCAGTCCGGCAATATAGCACCACGATTGCCGACATGCGCTAGACATGTCATCGCTTTTTAAGCCGAGCTCAACTTCTTCGGATCCTCACATCGGCAAGCCGAATAAGAGTTCGGAATCGCCAAGGATAAAAAATCACCAACATCGCCGCCCCACAGATTACATGGAGCAGGCACACCGACATCGCCGCATGGTCACTTCATCAAACCAGCATTGGCCGCGTCACAAGTTATGACCTGGGTCGGCCTGGCCGCACTGTTGCTTCTTTCTTCGAGCAAATGTCCATCACGCCAAACTACTTCAACACCTCGGCTGACATGGCAGCTACAACAACTCCTCACCGGCCTACTCCGTCACCACGGCTACACCGGGGACTTGGCTATTTCTTCATCAACATACTCTGGTGACTTTGGCGTCACAAGCCGACCAACTTTGTCACGTTAGCTGGACCGAGGGCTTCGCCTCGGCAAGCCAACCTTTGCCAGCATCACTAGGCCATTGCTTTATCACCCATCAGGCAATGGGTGTGCGGATCGATTCCCAATTTTGGGAGTCACTTTTCTTCGGAATGCTACAACAAATAAACCAGGTGCTATTAATCCTAACAATTTTTGCTTCTTGGGTTTATTTTTCTTAAGGAATTGTTACTCTAGTTTGTTCCATCATCTGTACATAGGTCTATCAAATGGCGGCCACATTAAAAATGGCCGCGTGGTGGTTCGGTCAGTTTCCGTACATATTTCAGCGAACGCCGCATCCGGAGCCGGACCGCCCTGCAAATTCAGGCTTTGTCACGCCTTCACTGCGTCACGCTGACGCCCTGCATCGACATTGGCTTCGGTGCCAGGCCACATTTCTTTAAATAAATTATTTTTGCGTAAAGCAATTATGCAAGGATTATCTATATATATATATTATTTCCTGGACCGCATTGTTTTATGTGTGCAGGTAATCGATTTTGACTATGTTAGGTGGTCACCACTCCGGAGTGCCGAACTCCTTGCTCGGACACCTCGGGCCTGGGGGCTGGGACCTCGGCCATGCCGAGGACTGCGAACCTTGTCGGATCTGTCACAGATCAATGGGCGTCTTCGTCCCGCCACAAGCCCGAATCGTGTCATCAACACCGAGCACATTAACCAGCTAAGTTGCTTTCATGCTCAAAAACTTTCAATTTTAAATTTTGTTCGGTTTGACCAAGCATTATACTTTTCGGCCCAAAGTTGTTTGTGACAAAGTTCCTTGTCAAAACTTTGATTGTGACGTGCATATCCAAATACCCCGTTTATTTGGGGGCTCCCTTGATGGAGCTTTTCCTCTTGCATATGATTATACTTGTACGGCTTCGTTCCTTGTTCGTGTATTACACCATAATATGCACCATATGGACCTAAGCAATTTGCAAGATGGGTTGCCTTACTCCTGTGTTTACCCCTATGTTCCCGATTTTTCGGCTAGGGAGTAAAGGGATCACCTCTGCGATTGTCACGACCGGGTCATTCGAGCTCTGACCTCAGACTGGGTGAAGCCAAAAACTCGCGCTCTTATTATTTTCAATCATGTTCAGCACACAATGAAACTCATGAGTACAAAAAATCTATTGCACAAGTCTCATAGTAATAATGAGCACCGAAGAAATGTATCGGTGGGGGTACTATTTTCTTCGAAGTTGCTTCTTACACTTCGTCAGTAATATAGCATAAGTTCCCTAAGCGCGCTTTGTCTGTTACAGCCTTATGGCCTAATTGCCTGGTCATGGGAAACACTTTCGATACTCTCGACAGGTGGAGTACATGACACTTTTCGGCCCTTGGCCGAAGAGGGAGAAGCCGACGGTCGGTTAAGACGCGTTTAACATTCGGGTGAACACATATATGATATAAGTACTTCGGTACATACAATCATTATACATAAAACTCATTTACCCAAGTCACTTGGGGGCTCTTAAAATTTATATGAGCTATTTTATAGTAAATGTGTTTTCTTCTTGGTCGTTGCAAAGTATTTTTCTATTGCTCCTTTTGCGACTCGAGTTTATGGTCAATAGCCGGATAGCCTGTCTTCTCTCTGAAAGCCGCTTGAGTTTAGTTTGCTAAACTGACCTCGGAGAAGTACTCCGCCTTTGTGATAAAGGGCTAGAAGCCGTAGGCTGACCCGCGTGAAGTCTTGAGTTCAAATGTGTCATGTTAAAGCACGACAGAAGCACAATTTTTTTTCCAATTTTCGGATTGGCACCGAACACTTGATCTTGTTCGGACGTCAAGTTTTTACTGGCGTTTTTTGGTTTTCCAAGCTTATGGCACTTTTAAACTATTTGTGTGTTTTCAGCACAAGTCTCGCAGTGCAACGCCGGACACCTTTAGAGAGTCGGCAAAAAACATTCTTGGATATTGCTATATATGCATCGTTTTTGAATTGTGTCTTCGGTCAATAGTTGGGTTGCCCGGCTCCTGCGCTTGCCTCCTACGTTCCGCTTTGTTCGGCTAGGTGTGCAAAGGGAGATCCACTGCGATTGTGCTTCCAGCTCACATGGTTAAGCACCTCAGTGGAGAAAGCCGAAAACTGACTGTCACAATAAGCGTAAACTGGTCAGCGATCCGATGACTGTGTTAAATGACGGGCCATTCATAACATTGGCCGAAGTGTTTACAGCTTGACCTCGACTGTCATCGAACACTACCGGGGGCTAGTAAGTGTCCTCCCAAACTAAATCCTCAATATTTTGCTCTTACATTAGAGCTGAGGTTTCATGATCATGCTTAGCATAACAACCCAAAGAAAGGAACCGATAGCGGGACTATTTTCTTTGGAAGACATTTCTTATGTTAAACAGTAATATAACATATCTCTCTGCGTACCTTTGTTTATAAAACCGTATGGCCAGATTGCCTTGTTTGTCGTAAATCTTTGCCCTCATAAAGGCTTTATAAAGTAGGACAAACACTCCTCGGCTACTGGCCGAGGAGGTGGAAGCCGATGGTCGGTCAACAAAGTTTTGTACAATGCAGATCCGAGCATTAATGACATAAAGTACTTGGATACATAGAGTCATTACACATAATTTGTGATTTTACTATGGTTATCGATCCTTAATTCAGCCACATGTTCCCACATTAAGGTTCGGGGGCTACTGGGCTTCGGGCTTATTATTTACAAATATTAAAGGGGCACATCGATCCCCTAATCTGGTGTTGCCACCCGACCAGTGTCTCGGGGGCTACTGGATTGCCTGTTCAATGCAGAAAATTTTAAGTGCAATACAGTTTTCGAGGAGATTTTGATCCTCAGGTTGGTCGGCCGCACCCAACCTGAGTCTCGAGGACTGAGCACAGCGTTTTTTGTGTCCCAAAGTATTATGCCGAGCCAGGACTTGATCCTCAGGCCGATTTTGCAAATCAACCTGAGTCTCAGCGGCTACTGGGATCAGCGGTCTTACGTCATCCTTCAGGTGCATCTCGGGTTTTAGACCGATACACACCTTGAGGGCTACTGGCTATATATCTCAGCAGAGAATAAACTGCACCAATCAAAAATATTAACAAAAAATCGACCCACAGTCGGGGTGGTGCACCACCTCGGAAGCAGTCCAGCATAATGCTCAGGCGCGAGTGGCTGGCTCCATAGAGGGCATTTCTGGTATTAAGCTCGGCTAAACTCCTTCGACTTTTTTGAACCAAGGTGATATGACACCTCGGATATAGTCCAGCGTTGGAGCCCGGATACAGTCTGGCGTTGGATTTTGTACATAGTCCGGCATTGGAGCTCGGATACATTCCGGTGTTGGAGCTCGGAAAGCGGTCCGGTGTTGGTGCTCGGCTGCAAAAGATACCTCGAATGTAGTCCGGCGTTGGAGCTCGGACGCAAGAGGACGCTGCCGCCCGGGAACAACTTCAAACCCGAGGTGTGGCATAAAAATAACAAGGCATTGATAAAGGCTGAAGACTTAAAGGGCTTCTCGGATACCCGACGTGTGAGATCTTCAGATTTAGCTCAGCAATCCTCAAGATAGAAGATGGGAAGATTTGTTGAACCGGTTTTCAAGACCGACGACCGAAGATAAAGAATAGTTCGGAAGAATCGAGGAGCGTCCCCAACTTGAAGACCGGTTCAGGGGGCTACTGACGGTGTCTTGGACTAGGGGGTACTCACCACGTCGCCTCCCAGACAGTTAGATTGGGCCGAGGACCCCCATGGCCGTATACTCATGGGCCAGTTCGGACAGCTGCCGCATACAAGGAAGATTCCACAAGACTTGGTAGTCAAGACAAGGACTCCTCCCCCACCGGCGTATTCGGCTAGGACTCTTGTTATCCTAGGCCTCTGGTGCATTATATAAACCAGGGCCAGGCTAGTCGATAGAGATACAAACAATCATAATCATAATCATAGGCTAGATTCTAGAGTTTATCCTCTACGATCTCGTGGTAGATCAACTCTTGTAATACTCATATCATCAAGATCAATCAAGCAGGAAGTAGGGTATTACCTCCACCGAGAGGGCCCGAACCTAGGTAAACACCGTGTCCCCTGTCTCCTGTTACCATCGACCTTAGACGCACAGTTCGGGACCCCCTACCCGAGATCCGCCGGTTTTGACACTGAGATCCATGTGAAGCAATTCAAATGGACGAGTGGTAGTCATGATAGTCTTTGTGGGATGCTTTGGCCTTGGTCATTTTTCTAGCTTCACAAGCTCCACACAGGCGATCCTTGAGAAATTTGACACCCTCGATGCCAATGACATGCTTCTTCTTCGCGAGTGTGTGCAAGTTCCTCATGCCAACATGACCAAGTCGTCGATGCCATAACCAGCCCTCTGAAGCTTTTGCCGGTAGACACGTGGCAGGTTGTGGTCCTGTAGAGAAATCAACAATTTACAATTCTCCTCTCCTAAAGCCTTCGAATACTTTGGAATTGCTAGCTTCCATGATCACAACACAATGATATTTGCCAAAGACAACAACCATATCAAGATTAGAGCATTGAGGCAGATATGAGTTGAATCCTCAGGACTCGACAAGCATTACTTTGTCCATGTGTCGATCCTTTGAGATCGCAACCCTACCTAGACCCAATACCTTGCTTTTGCCTTTGTCAGCGTAGGCGATATGCTTCAGATGCGATGGAGATAAAGCAGTGTCCATCAATAGGTTCTTGTCACCAGTCATGTCATTTGTACATCCACTATTGAGGACCCACTCAGTGGCTTTGGGTTGATCATCATGCAGATGAATTAGTGCATCTTACAAACTCATATACTTCATCTGTGAAGAATATGACATCAACATCAGATCAATTTCATCAAGCAATAAAACAGATATAGTAGTATGAGGACGTGAGAAATGAAAATTCATTTCTTCATGATTAGCATGCGTCATTTCAAGCATATTCAGCTCCCCAACAAATTCTTCAGACGTTTAAGTTCGTCTAGAGACCTGACCCTGCATAAGAGATTAGTTCTTTTTCTTCACCACCCACATCTGGATGGTTGGCAAAGAGTTCATCATTCTGCGAGCTCCATAAGAGAAAGGTGGCATAGACGCTAGTCCACTTTGTTTCACAGAAGAGGGGTCAGAGTAAGCATATGAATAAGCAAAGAAATTCTTCGAGGACTTATGAACATAATGATTTGAAGAATAATGCACATATTCATAGCCCTTAGGCTTTCCCTGCGAAACAGAAGTGTTAGCACGATGATGTTCATATGAGGATTTTGATCCATATGAGGAATTTGATGCATATGAGGACTTGGATCCATATGAAGATTTTGGTCCATATGAAGAATTTGATCTAGGGTTCCTATTCTTCACAGGTGGTGTCATGATGACATTCACCTGAAGACTTTCAAGGCACCTTTTGGGAACCCAAATTTTCTTCATAGGGGGACCATTCCTGTAGTTAGTGCCAACATATCTAGCAAATACTTCACCATTCTGATTTTTGAACAGTTTATAGTTGGAGTCAAATGATTCATCGGAAGAATATGAAGATTCACATGTAAAGCCAGATAAAGTGGATGGATCTACTAAGGTCCCTTTGTAGCAACCCATGAAGTTTTGGGATACTGCTTAGGTTTCTAGTATGTCCCATCAGCATTGAGTTTCCTCTCAAAGGCAATACCCTCTTTCCTAGGGTTCCTGTTGAGGATCTGCTTTTTAAGCACATCACAAGGAGCCTGATGCCCTTTGAGGCTTTTGTACATGCATGTCACATACAATTCCTTCAGCCCTGCATGATCAGTGATACTAGTAGCATCCTTAGATGAGAAATTTGTGATAGCAGAGACAGTTGAAGAATTTGCAGCAATAGAAGCATTTGAACTTTCAGGTGAAGAATTAGCAGAGTCATGTTCAATGCATTTCAAACATGGTGGAATGAATTCAACCTAAGCGGAACTGATCTGTTGAGCAAGCAATGAATCATGTTCCTTCTGAAGATCTTCATAACTCACCCTTGGCTGCTCAAGATCTTGCTTTCTTTGAAGAAATTCATAAAAAAGCTTCTTATGATCAGATAAGAGAGTGCTATGATGACTTTGAAGGTTATCAATCTTTTTTTGTGAAAGGAAGGTTATCAAACTTGGGCTAAAGTCTCTTAAGATTTTTAGTCAGCGGTTTGAGTTCGACCCATTTCTTCACCCAACATATCATCGCTTTCATCTAGCATGTTTTGAACTTTCTCCAAAGATCCTTGTTGTTTAGTGGCAAGGGATGCAAGTTTGGTATAGCTGGGTGCAAATTCATCACCAGATTCATCATCACTAGACTCAGATAGGTAGCATTCAGTTACCTTGGCACATTTTTCCATAAGGCATGGTGCAGAGGATGATGATTCAGGATCGAAAGTCATCGTTTTGAGCGATTCCTTGAATTAATCAAACCAAGGTTCATGACAAGTTCGATGACCTTCATAGACATCAGAGAGTCGGTCCTAGATAAGCTTCGCATGGCAGAGATGCTTGATGTTCCTGAACTGGTTTCGGGATAAGCAGGAGCAGATAACATCCTTCGCTATGATGTCAAGTCGAGTGAACTTGCGAATATCATCAGCTTCCGCCATCTTGCAGAGATCAGTAACACCAATCTTAGTGACGGTCCACAGCATGATGTCCATTGCCATGAGATGCTTCTTCATCATGACCTTCCACTTGGGAAAATCATGACCGTCAAAGATGGGGCAAGCCACTTTCTTCATTCCTGCGCTTGACATAACTAAAACTCCAGGCGGTTAAACAAAAATCACACAGAACAAGGGAGTACCTAGCCCTCATACCAATTGAAAGTGCGTTATATCGACTAGAGGGGGGTGAATAGGCGATTTTTACAAATTCATCACCGAGGAATTTCAAGGTGAGGAAATTCCTACATCACGAAGAACTAGCAGCAGAATAAGTACTCAGATGCAAGCATAACAGAGCAATAGCACAGTCATCACGATGAAATGAAAACAAGCACAGAGTACAAGTAGCGTAAACACAGGATAGCAGGCTGAAGACAAAGTGACTGAAGAAATAGGATTGAGGAAATTGAGAAAGGCTTCAGTCAAAGTCTTCAAACAGTAATGATCAAATACTTCAGCATAAGAATGAGGAAATGAAAGGGTTGAGGAAATAGAACCAGTAGCTTGATGAAGACATTGATTTGGTAGACTAGTTCCAACTGTTGTGATAGTTGTACGTCTGGTTGGAGCGGCTAGGTATTTAAACCTGAGGACACATAGTCCCAGACACACAGTCCTCACCGTATTCACCTTGAGCTAAGGTCACACATACCTCACCCAATCACTCGTGGTAAGTCTTCAGGTGACTTCCAAACCTTCAAAGACTCGGTCACTCGATGATCCACAATTTCCTCTTGGATGCTCTAGACCATGACACCTAACCGTATGGAGGATGCACGGTCCTGAAAGGTAACTAGCGTCGGTTCCACACAGGAACAATATCTTCAGTGATGCTCAATCACTTTGGGTTTGGGTTTTCCTCACTTGATGATTTTCGGTCAAAGTCCTCGGAGGATGGGATGCTCTTAGTGACAAGTGTCAGTTTCTCTCGGAGCAGCCAACTAGCTAGTGGTTGTAGGAGGCGGCTATTTATAGCCTAGGGAGCAGCCCGACATGATAAGACATAAATGCCCTTCAAAGATATGACCGTTGGGTGGGTAGATATTTTGGGACAACTGGCGCATAGTGATATGTCTCCAACATATCTATAATTTTTGATTGTTCCATGCTATTATATTATCTGTTTTGGATGTTTATGGGCTTTATTTTACAATTTTATATTATTTTTGGGACTAACCTACTAACCCAAGGCCTAGTGCAAATTGCTATTTTTTTGCTTATTTCAGTGTTTCGCAGAAAAGGAATATCAAACGAAATCCAAACGGAATAAAACCTTCGGAAGAGTTATTTTTGGAACAAACATGATCCAGGGGACTTGGAGTGGACGTCAAGCAACCAACTAGGAGGCCACGAGGCAAGGGGCGCGCCTACCCCCCTGGGCACGCCCTCCCCCTCGTGGGCCCCTCGTGGCTCCACCGACCTACTTCTTCATCCTATATATATATATTCATATACCCCGAAAACATCCAGGAGCACCACGAAACCCTATTTCCACCGCCGCAACCTTCTGTACCCAAGAGATCCCATCTTGGGGCCTTTTCCGGAGCTCCGCCAAAGTGGGCATCGATCATGGAGGGCCTCTACATCAACTCCATGGTCCCTCCGATGATGTGTGAGTAGTTTACTTCAGACCTTTGGGTCCATAGCTATTAGCTAGATGGCTTCTTCTCTCTCCTTGAATCTCAATACAAACTTCTCCTCGATCTTCTTGGAGATCTATTCGATGTAACTCTTTTTGCGGTGTGTTTGTCGAGATCCGATGAATTGTGGGTTTATGATCAAGTCTATATACGGACAATATTTGATTCTTCTCTGAAATCTTTTATGTATGATTGGTTATCTTTGCAAGTCTCTTCGAATTATTAGCTTGGTTTGGCCTACTAGATTGATCTTTCTTGCAATGGGAGAAGTGCTTAGCTTTGGGTTCAATCTTGCGGTGCTCGATCCCAGTGACATAAATGGAAACGACACGTATTGTATTATTGCCATCGAGGATAAAAAGATGGGGTTTATATCATATTGCTTGAGTTTATCCCTCTACATCATGTCATCTTACCTAATGCGTTACTCTGTCCTTATGAACTTAATAATCTAGATGCATGCTGGATAGCGGTCAATGGGGTTTATATCTTTACTTTCAATCTATATCATAAAAATACGAAAAATATTTATCTTATCATTATTATCTCTATCAAATCTCACTCTCATAAGTGACCATGAAGGGATTGACAACCCCTTTATCGTGTTGGTTGCGAGGTTCTTATTTGTTTATGTAGGTATGAGGGACTTGCGTGTAGTCTCCTACTGGATTGATACCTTGGTTCTCAAAAACTGAGGGAAGTACTTACGCTACTTTGATGCATCACCCTTTCCTCTTCAAGGGAAAACCAACGCGGTGCTCAAGAGGTAGCAAGAAGGATTTCTGGCGTCGTTGCCGGGGAGGCTTACACCAAGTCAAGTAAAGATTCGATCTCCCGCCAACGTGCGATTTCTGGCGCCATTGCCGGGGAGATCTATGCACAAGTCAAGACATACTAAGTACCCATCGCAAACTCTTATCCCTCGCATTACATTATTTGCCATTTGCCTCTCGTTTTCCTCTCCCCACTTCACCCTTGCCGTTTTATTCGCCTTTTTCCCGTTTATTTTTCTTGTGCCATGGCCGATTCAAAAAGGGCTAAGTGTCCTCTCCCGGGTTTTACTTTGGATAGTCCCTCTGTCCTCTCTAAGCTCATAAATAATGATGCTATGGAAAGACCTACCGGGGTTATCAATGAGAGTTTGAATAATTTCGATGAAGATGATCCCAAAAATTTTCGATATTTACTTGATGAATCTTTGAAAGATGCTTGGGATAGGCTATTAAGGATCCGAGCTAGCTATGTGCCCCAATATCAAATTGAGATATACAAGAAAAGCTTTTATATTGGTTTACCCTCTTCGTTCAAACAAGTTCTAGATTCTATTTTTGAATAAGGTTTTCTTGAGGGGGATCCCATAGATACTTATGAAAAGCTGAAAACTATATTGGGGCACCCCATGAGTGAGAAGGTGGAATCCACCTCTCTTTTGTGCTTTTGCCAAAATGAAATTATCAAAGAAATGAGGGCTAGTTTAGATGCAAATTTTCGTAATGTGCTTAATATTTCCTCCACCATTAATGGCCACATGCTCTCTCAAAATAGAAAGACAAATGCTATAGAAACGAAATTTTCTCTTTTCTTTCCCAATACCAAAGATGGCAATACCTAGATCTATCCTTGCTTTTATGCCTAGCTAGGGCCGTTAAACGATAGCCTTTGTTGGGAGGCAACCCAAATTTATTTTTCTTTCTTGCTTTTTGATTATGTTTAGTAATAAATAATTCATCTAGCCTCTGTTTAGATGTGGTTTTATGCTTTTAATTAGTGTTTGTGCCAAGTAGAACCTTTGGGAAGACTTGGGGAAGGTCTTTGCGATCTTGCTGTAAAAAACAGAAACTTTAGCGCTTGCGAGATTTGCTGCTATTTTTTACTGGAGAGTGATATTTAGTTAATTATTTTTGAAGATGATTAATAGATAAATTCCTCACGTCCAGAAATTTATTTTAGAATTTTTGGGGTTCCAGAAGTATTTGAAACCTACAGATTACTACAGACTGTTCTGTTTTTGACAGATTCTTTTTTCGTGTGTTGTTTGCTTATTTTGATGAATCTATGGCTAGTATTTGAGTGTATGAACCATAGAGAAGTTGGAACACAGTAGGTTTAACATCAATATAAATAAAGAATGAGTTCATTACAGTACCTTAAGTGGTGGTTTGGATTGTTTTACTAACAGAGCTCATGAGATTTTCTGTTTAAGTTTTGTGTTGTGAAGTTTTCAAGTTTTGGGTAAGATTTGATGGATTATGAAACAAGGAGTGGAAAGAGCCTAAGATTGGGGATGCCCAAGGCACCCCAAGGTAAAATTTAAGGACAAACAAAAGCCTAAGCTTGGGGATGCCCCGGAAGACATCCCCTCTTTCGTCTTCTTCTATCGGTAACTTTACTTGAGGCTATATTTTTATTCACCACATGATATATGTTTTGCTTGGAGCGTCTTGTATGATTTGAGTCTTTACTTTTTAGTTTACCACAATCATCCTTGCTGTACTGTGATGCCCCCGATTTAATCGTACACTAATCATACACGCAAACATGTACGATCAAGATCGGGGACTCACGTGAAGATATCACAACACAACTCTACAAATAAAATAAGTCATACAAGCATCATATTACAAGCCAGGGGCCTCGAGGGCTCGAATACAAGAGCTCGATCATAGACGAGTCAGCGGAAGCAACAATATCTGAGTACAGACATAAGTTAAACAAGAGGATAGCACAAACTGATATACAGATTGAAAGAGGCGCAGGCCTCCTGCCTGGGATCCACCTAAACTACTCCTGGTCGTCGTCAGCGAGCTGCACGTAGTAGTAGGCACCTCCTGTGTAGTAGTAGTCGTCGTCGACGGTGGCGTCAGGCTCCTGGGCTCCAATGTCTGGTCGCAGTAATCGAGTATAGAAAGGGGGAAAGGAGGGAGCAAAGCAACCGTGAGTACTCATCCAAAGTACTCGCAAGCAAGGAGCTACACTACATATGTATGCATTGGTATCAAATGGAATAAGGGTATCATATGTGGACTGAACTGCAGAATGCCAGAATAAGAGGGGGATAGCTAGTCCTATCGAAGACTACGCATCTGGTAACCTCCATCTTGCAGCAGAACAAGAGAGTAGAAGGTAAGTTCACCAAGTAGCATCGCATAGCATAATCCTAACCGGCTATCCTCTCCTTGTCGCCCTGTGAGAGAGCGACCACCGGTTGTATCTGGCACTTGGAAGGGTGTGTTTTATTAAGTATCCGGTTCTAGTTGTCATAAGGTCAAGGTACAACTCCAAGTCGTCCTGTTACCGAAGATCACGGCTATTCGAATAGATTAACTTCCCTGTAGGGGTGCACCACATAACCCAACATGCTCGATCCCATTTGGCTGGACACACTTTCCTGGGTCATGCCTGGCCTCGAAAGATCAACACGCCATAGCCCTACCTAGGCACAACAGAGAGGTCAGCATGCCAGTCTAAATCCTATGGCACAGGGGTCTGGGCCCATCGCCCATTGCACACCTGCACGTTGCGTATGCGGCCGGTGAGCAGACCTAGCAACCTCCATTACAAAGGAAGTTGCGTTACGCGGTCCAACCCAGCCCGCGCCGCTCAGTCGCTGACGTCACGAAGGCTTCGGCTGATACCACGACCTCGAGTGCCCATAACTGTCCCCGCGTAGATGGTTAGTGCGTATAGGCCAGTAGCCAGACTCAGATCAAATACCAAGATCTCGTTAAGCGTGTTATTCTAAAATAACCACGGACGCCGACCAGGGCCAGGCCCACCTCTCTCCTAGGTGGTCTCAACCTGCCCTGTCGCTCCACCACAAAGTAACAGTCGGGGGCCTTCGAGAACTCAGGCCCACCTCTACCGGGATAGAGCCACGTGCCCCTTTAGCCCCCAACATCGGAATCACTCGCGGGTACTCCTACGAGCCGACCCGACTTTAATCACCACAAGTATCATATATTATGTATAAGTACATACTCGTGACCACCTCCCAAGTGATCACGGCCCGATAGTATAGAATGGCAGACAGACAAGAATGTAGGGCCACTGATGGTAAACTAGCATCCTATACTAAACATTTAGGATTGCAGGTAAGGTATCAATAGCTGGAGCAACAATGACAGGCTATGCATCGGAATAGGATTAACGGAAAGCAGTAACATGCTACACTACTCTAATGCAAGCAATAGAAAGAGAGTAGGCAATATCTGGTGATCAAGGGGAGGGGCTTGCCTGGTTGCTCTGGCAAGAGAGAGGGGTCGTCAACACCGTAGTCGTACTGGGTAGCAGCGGCGTCGGTCTCGATGTATAGCGAGAGAAGAGGGGGAAGAGACAATAAATATAATGCAAACAAATGCATGACGATGCATGACATGACAAAGCGCGATGCTAGGTGTGCCCTAACGCGGTACGAGCTGGTACCGGTGAAGGGGGAAAACATCCGGGAAAGTATTCCCGGTGTTTCACATTTTTGGACAGATGAACCAGAGGGGTAAAGTTGCATGTTCGGTATGCTAGGGATGTGTGGCGGACGAACGGGTTGTGTATCTGGATTCGTCTCGTCGTTCTCAGCAACTTTCATGTATAAAACTTTTTCATCCGAGTTACGAATTATTTTCTATTAATTTTCAAAGCTTTAAGCAAAATCCTGAAAATCCCTCAAATTCTGCTAAGTCTGAGAATTTGCCAGTTTTAAACATCTTTTAGCTGTTTTCAAAAGGCTACAACTATAGATTTGCACCTCCTATAATTTTGTGCCTTATATCAATTGTGAGCATTTTTTTGTGATCTACAAGGTAGTAGCACTTTCATCTCTGTTAGTGTGCATTTGCTTGATCATCAACAGCTCTGAAGTAGCTATGAAATTAAAGCTGTTTTCAGCTTTTCTATTAACAGAACATAGAACTTTGTGATTTTCATTGGATTTAATCCATGCATCAAATGGATTTGGTCCAATGCAAACATTTGGACCATGTCAAGTGTACTACCTCCCCATAATTGTTTTAGTCCTGTTAGTAGTCGTTTAGCCAGAGTTTAGGGGCTGTCCATGGGGTTACACGGTGTGAAATTAGAAAAGCTAGCTAGTAGCTACAATAGCTAGAAGTACAGAGTATAGAAAGCAGCGGTAGTAGTAGCAACTGTAGGATGCAGCAGCAGGTGCATCAACGGGCAGCAGCGCTGCGAGCAGCAGCAGGCGATGGCGAGGCCACGCACGGGCGCAAGCAGAGACAGGGCGCGGCAAGAGCGTGGGCAGGCGCACGCGGGGTTCGGCCCGGCGCGGCGAGCGGCGACACGCAAGCAGTGAGGCGCGGTAGGCAGCGGCGAGCGGTCACGACCAGGGCGGTAGTGCACGCGGGCGTTGGCAGTAGTGCGGGAGGAGCAACGGGCCGCGGCGGTCATCGCGGCAGCAGCAGGCCGCGGCGAAGCTACACGCGGGCGCACGCGTACAGCAGCAGCGCACGAGCAGCAGCCGCACGTACGCGTACACACTACACAGGGGGGGTTCAGGCACGACGGTTATGGCGGCTGAAAGAGTCCTGGATTAGGGGGTGTTCGGATAGCCGAACTATACCTTCAGCCGGACTCCTGGACTATGAAGATACAAGATTGAAGACTTCGTCCCGTGTCCGTAAGGGACTTTCCTTGGCGTGGAAGGCAAGCTTGGCGATACGGATATGCAGATCTCCTACCATTGTAACCGACTTTGTGTAACCCTAACCCTCTCCGGTGTCTATATAAACCGGAGGGTTTTAGTCCGTAGGACTACATACACAATTACAATCATACCATAGGCTAGCTTCTAGGGTTTAGCCTCTCCGATCTCGTGGTAGATCTACTCTTGTACTACCCATATCATCAATATTAATCAAGTAGGACGTAGGGTTTTACCTCCATCGAGAGGGCCCGAACCTGGGTAAAACTTTGTGTCCCTTGCCTCCTGTTACCATCCGGCCTAGACGCACAGTTCAGGACCCCCTACCCGAGATCCGCCGGTTTTGACACCGACATTGGTGCTTTCATTGAGAGTTCCTCTGTGTCGTCGCCGTCAGGCTTCATGGATCCTACGATCATCAATGGCGAGGCAGTCCAGGGTGAGACCTTCCTCCCCGGACAGATCTTCGTCTTCGGTGGCGTCGCACTGCGGGCCAATTCACTTGGCCATCTGGAGCAGATAGAAAGCTATGCCCCAGGCCGTCAGGTCAGATTTGGAAGTTTAAACTACATGGCTGACATCCGCAGGGACTTGATCTTCGACGGATTCGAGCCACTGCCGAGCGCGCCGCACTGTCACGACGAGCATGATTTAGCTCTGCCGCCGAACAGTGCCCTGGAGGCCTTACCCGCATCGGCTTCGACCCTTAATTCGGAGCCAACTGCACCTATCGAGGATGGGTGGTTGGACACCGCCTCGGGGGCTGCGATCCCAACGGCGATCGAGCCGAACACCAGCCCCGCACTCTGCGAGACTCGTGACTCCAAGGAGCCGGACTCCTCTCCGGACTCCGAATCCTCTGCGCCCCTGCCGATCGAATCCGATTGGGTGCCGATTATGTAGTTTACTGCCGCGGACATCTTTCAGCACTCACCTTTTGGCGATATTCTGAAGACACTGAAGTCTCTCTCTTTATCAGGAGAGCCCTGGCCGGACTACGGTCAGTAAGGTTGGGATTCGGACGATGAAGAAATTCAAAGCCCACCCACCACCCACTTTGTAGCCACTGTCGACGACTTAACCGACATGCTCGACTTCAACTCCGAAGACATCGACGGTATGGACGCCAATGAAGGAGACGATGAAGAACCAGCGCCTATCAGGCCCTGGAAAGCCACCTCGTCATATGACATATACATGGTGGACACCCCAAAAGAAGGAGATGGCGATGGAACAGCGGAGGATGACCCCTCCAAGAAACAGCCTAAGCGCCGGCGTCAGCGGCGCCGCTCAAAATCCCGCCAAAACAAATACGATGATTCCAGCACGGGAGATAATAATACTCCGGAAAGTGCCGAAGAAAACCCCCTCCAGCAAGATTTAGCATAGGAGGATGGAGAAACCAGCCCTCATGAGAGAGCGGGAGACAGAGAGGTCGAGGACGATAATTATATGCCTTCCTCGGAAGACGAGGCAAGCCTCGACGACAACGAATTCGTCCTGCCAGAGGATCCCGTCGAGCAAGAGCGTTTTCAACACAGGCTTATGGCCACGGCAAGAAGCCTCAAGAAAAAACAGCAACATCTTAGAGCTGATCAAGATTTGCTAGTCGACAGATGGACTGAAGTCCTTGCGGCCGAAGAGCATAAACTCAAACGCCCCTCCAAGAGCTACCCAAAGCGCAGGTTGCTACCCCGATTAGAGGAGGAAGCACTTGATGCGGCCGAACGGCCACCTCGTGGCCGCGACAGAGAGGCCTCCCGGCCCTCCACTCAAGCCGCACCCCGTACCAAGGCACGGGAATATGCGCCGGACTTACGAGAGATGTTGGAGGACAAGGCAGGGCAAACACGATCGATCTACGGATCGCGTGGGCACCCCACGGCTCGAGACGGTAACCGTCACACCTGCCACAAATTCGGCAGGGCCGAACACAGTAGACAAAGCTCATTGGAGCTACGTCATGATATCGCCCAGTACAGAGGCGCCGCACACCCACCATGCTTTACAGACAAAATAATGGATCATCAAATCCCCGAGGATTTCAAACCCGTAAACATCGAATCATATGATGGCACAACAGACCCTGCGGTATGGATCGAGGATTATCTCCTTCATATCCACATGGCCCGCGGCGACGATTTTCACGACATCAAATACCTCCCACTCAAGCTTAAAGGACCAGCTTGGTATTGGCTCAACAGCTTGCCAACAGGATCAATCAGTTGTTGGGAGGACCTGGAAGCCGCATTCCTTGACAATTTCCAGGGCACTTATGTGCGACCCCAGACGCCGATGACCTAAGTCACGTAATTCAGCAGCCAGATGAATTGGCCAGGCAATTCTGGACATGGTTCCTAACAAAGAAAAATCAAATAGTCGACTGTCCGGACGCTGAGGCCCTAGCAGCCTTCAAGCACAATATCCGTGACGAGTGGCTGGCCCGGCACCTTGGACAGGAAAAGCCGAAATCTATGGCAGCACTCATGACACTCATGACCCGCTTTTGCGCGGGAGAAGACAGCTGACTCGCTCGTAGCAACAATATGACCAAGAACCCTGGTAGTTCGGACACCAGGGATAGTAGTGGCAGATCGCGTCACAACAAGCAGAAGCGCCGCATTAACGGCAACAATGCAGATGATACGGCAGTTAATGCCGGATTCAGAGGCTCTAAATCCGGTCAGCGAAAAAGCCATTCAAAAGGAATCCTAGGGGCCCGTCCAGTTTGGACCGAATACTCGACCGCTTATGCCAGATACATGGCACCCCCGAAAAGCCGGCCAATCACAACAGGGATTGTTGGGTGTTCAAGCAGGCAGGCAAATTAACTGCCGAAAATGAGGACAAGGGGCTGCATAGCGATGACGACGAGGAGCCCCGGCCGCCGAACAACAGTGGACAGAAGGGTTTTCCCCCACAAGTGCGGACGGTGAACATGATATACGCAACCCACATCCCCAAGAGGGAGCGGAAGCACGCGTTAATGGACGTATACGCGATAAAGCTGGTCGCCCCAAAGTTCAACCCATGGTCCTCCTGCCGATCACCTTTGATTGAAGGGACCATCCCACTAGCACCCATCACGGCGGATTCGCCGCATTGGTTCTAGACCCAATTATTGACGGATTTCATCTCACTAGAGTCCTTATGGACGGCGGCAGCAGTCTGAACCTGCTTTACCAGGATACAGTGCAGAAAATGGGCATAGATCCCTCGAGGGTTAAGCCCACCAAAACGACCTTTAAAGGCGTAATACCAGGTGTAGAGGCCAACTACACAGGCTCAGTCACACTTGAAGTGGTCTTCGGATCTCCGAATAATTTCCGAAGCGAGGAGTTAATCTTCAACATAGTCCCGTTTCGCAGTGGCTATCACGCACTGCTCGGGCGAACCGCATTCGCTAAGTTCAATGCGGTACCACATTACGCATACCTTAAGCTCAAGATGCCAGGCCCTAGAGGAGTAATTACGGTCAGTGGAAACACCGAACGCTCCCTCCGAACGGAGGAGCACACGGCGGCCCTTGCAGCGGAAGTACAAAGCAGCCTCTCCAGGCAGTTCTCCAGTCTGGCCATTAAACGTCCGGACACCGTCAAGCGCACCCGGAGTAACCTACAACAAGACCGCCTGGCACGTTCCGAGCAGGCGTAGCAATGCGGCCCCAACCCCAACCCTCGCAAAAAGGCGACGCCAGTACTTCGCGTACATAACTACGCTCTAGAAATACCATGGGCATAGGGGGAGGGGCACCATCACGGCACGCCCAAAACATGGCTTAAACCGTACCAGGGGCTGCCGATTCTTTACTTTTCTCTTACTTCCAGGACTCTACTCTTCGGAAGGCCTGTTCGGCAGTTCAATTGCCGCACAAACGATGCAAGGACCAGGGAAGCAGACAAGCCATGCCGCATTACGGAAATCCCAGGTGGTCTCTATCACGAGCAACATACCTGTTTCGCATACTATTCCGCAGCTTGCCCCTGGCGCAGACATGTTAAATAGTCCAACTTTTCGTTTATCGCATTACTTGTATCGTTCTGCTTTGATCGCAGCTATTTTTAATAAACAATGCATAGCTTTTGTCTATTTTTTGCATTATCTTTTTATAAATAAATGTTCTTTAACGACATGTTGCACCCGTACAACTTGGTACGGCCAAAATACGCCAGGGGCTTTTAGCACCCCTCAATATGTTGTGAGAAGTCCGAACACCTTCACAAGTACGGCACCCCGAACTTATAGCACTATATGCATCGGCTCCGAATCATGTCTTGGGTCAATAGTTGGCTTTGCCCGGCTCCTATGTTTTGGTGCCTTACGTTCCGCTATATCGGCTAAGGTAGCACTAGGAGAACCACTGCGATTGTGCCCCGGTTGAGCCGGGTCGAGCACCTCAGTGGAGAAAGCTAAAACTGACCGTCATGATGAAGCGAGAGCTGGTCGCTGTTCGAGAGGTTTTTCGAGTCCCTAAAGACTTATGCCGCTTAGGGCGAGGAGCCGGCCCTGTCCGGCCAAGGCGTTGATAGCGCCCCGAACTCGGTCTTCCGAATACTAGGGGCTTCGCCGAAATTTAAAATTATAAAATTCTATGGCTAAGTGAGAGTGTTCACGCATTATAGTCCGATTGCCTTGTTCGTTGGGCTGAGCGCCTCCCTCGAAGGACCCAAACATGGGGAAAAAAGCGCTCAGGTTTATCCCCGAACACCCCAACACTAGCGGCATGGGGGCAGAAGCCGACGACTCGCCATCTCTCAGTATTGATAAACAGCCGCACAGAAGGTAATATTTTAAATTCAAGCAGCATTGCTTAGCGCATATGAACAAGTTTTCAGCGCACAGGATAACACGGGCGGGTTTTACTCAAAAAATACATCCTTGGTACATTCATCCGCAACAAGGCGGGCACCCTTCAGAACATCCTTATAATAATTCTCGGGCTTGCGATGCTCTTTCCCCGGCGGTGGCCCGTCCTTCACAAGCTTCTCCGCATCCAGCTTGCCCCAGTGCACCTTAGCACGGGCAAGGGCCCTACGGGCACCTTCAATGCAGACGGAGCGCTTGATGTTTTCAAGCCTCGGACAGGCCTCCACCAGCCGCCGCACTAGCCCGAAATAGCTCCCAGGCTGAGCCTCTCCAGGCCACATCCGAACTATGAGGCCCTTCATGGCCTGTTCAGCTGCCTTGTGGAGCTCGACCAGTTGCTTCAGCTGGTCGCTCAGGGGCACGGGGTGTCCGGCCTCAGCGTACTAAGACCAGAACACCTTCTCTGTCGAGCTGCCTTCCTTAGCTCGATAGAATGCGGCGGCATCGGACACACTCCGGGAAAGATCTGCGAACGCGCCTGGAGAACTCCGGATTCGGGTAAGTAACAAGTAACTCACGCTTATGTGTTTGCTTTGCATAAAGAATGCCTTACCCGCCGCTATCTTCTTCACCTCATCCAACTCCTGGAGGGTCTTCTGGGATTCGTCCTTGGCAGACTTGGCACTTTCTATAGCCGCCGCGAGCTCGGACGCTCGCGTCCTCGAGTCACGCTCCAAACTCTCATGTTTTTCCATGAGAGCCTGGAGCTCTTGCCGCACCTTGCCAACCTTGGCCTCATACCTCTCCCGCTCGGTGCGCTCCGAGGCTGCCCTCTTCTCGGCCTCGTCCAGCGATTGCTTAAGGGTCGCCACCTCAGACGTGGCCCCTACAATAGCCACGATAATCCTGTCATTTTTCGCAATTGCACCTTTTTTATATATATATTTTTAACAAGGTATTTCTTACCTTCATTGTCCTCGAGCTGCTTCTTGGCACGCTCGAGCTCTTGCTCGGACCTTTCGAGGTCCTGCTTTAGCGTGTCCACTTCCGCAGTCAGTGCGGCGGACGCAAGCAGGCTAGCCTGCACATGCATATTGACTCATTTTTGTTAGACTCCTGCGAATTCTATTTGATCCTCTATTCGGCTTTTCTTCCCGAACGCCAAATGGAGCATCAGGGGCTACTGTCTATGCAGTACTATTATTTACACTTTCTTTACTTACCTCGAAGCCTGTCAAAAGGCTAGTACAAGCTTCAGTCAGTCCGTTTTTTGCGGACTGAACCTTCTGGACCACCGCACTCATAATAGCGCGGTGCTCCTCGTCGATGGAGGCGCCTTGGAGCGCCTCCAACATATTGTCCGGCGCCTCCGGTTGGACGGAGACCACCGGCACGGTGGACTTGCTCCTCTTGGAAGGAGGTCCCCCGCCGGACTCTGGAACCTTTGAAGGTTCCGGAGCGGTGTCCGGCCTAGAGCCAGACTTGGAGCCCTGGGGGGTTTCATCCCCTTTACTCCTGGAGTCCGGGAGGTCGCCTTGCGGCGCCTCCAGGACCACCTCCTCCCGGATTGGAACCTGTTGGGACAACACTTCGGTGTCGTCCGTAGGGCGGGGGGAGGAAGTCGTCGGAAGTGAGTTCACATCCGATGAGTCCAGTGAGCCACTCGACGACGCGTAGAGCCGGTCTTTGGGTGGGCTACATAAACACATTCGACATAAGGGAAAGCTGTGCAATAAACAAGTACTATGAATTACTTTGGTATCCGGATACTTACGATTTCGCCAGGGGCTTGGCCCTGGGCGCCCACTCCTCTCTGTCATCGTCGGCGTCGGTGGAGTAGTCCGGAGAAAGGGTTTTCCCCTTCTTGGACCCTTCGGCCTCCCCAGTTGGGGCGGCCTTCCTTTTCTTCCCTTCCCCCGATGGAGGGGGAGGGGTCTCTTCTTCCTCCTCATCGTCTTCATGGGAGGAGTGTGCCTCGGATTCGTCGGATGGTGAATCCGACACCTCCGGGCGTCGGGCACTCTTTCGAGTCCCCGTGGCCTTCTTCTTGGCCCTCTTCTCCGGCACCACATAGGGTGCCAGAACCAGCAGCTTCACCAATTGAGCGTCCGCTGGGCCTTCGGGCAAAGGCGCCGGACAGTTGATCCGTCCGGACTTTGCCTGCCAATCCTGTCAAAGGTAAGGGAGTTTAGATCCCGCATAGAGTCAAACTATGGAAAACTGATACCCTGTAAAAGGAAAAAACAGCTTATCGCGAGCGCGTGATGCTGCGTGCTGAATCCGCGATCCTCGGTAGCGGATGCGGGAGCCTCGGCGCCCTTGAAAAGCATCCTCCAGGCATCTTCGTATGTCGTGTCAAAGAGCTTGTTTAGAGTTTGATGCTGCGCCGGGTCGAACTCCCACAGATTGAAGGCCCGTCGTTGACACGGGAGGATCAGGCGGATGAGCATAACCTGGACTACTTGACAAGCCTGAGCTGCTTGTTCACCAGGGATTGGATGCATGTTTGCAGTCCGGTCACCTCCTTTTGGTTACCCCACGACAGGCCCGTCTCCTTCCAGGACGTGAGCCACGTAGGGTGGCCGGATTGAAACTCAGGGGGTGCGACCCATTCGGCGTCACGCGGCTCGGTGACGTAAAACCACCATGATTGCCACCCCTTCAGGGTCTCCACAAAGGAGCCCTCGAGCCACAGGACGTTGGCCATCTTGCCAACCATGGCACCACCGCACTCCGCCTGGCTGTCGCGCACCACCTTCGGCTTGACGTTGAAAGTCTTAAGCCATAGGCCGAAATGGGGGCGGATGCGGAGGAACGCCTCGCACACGACGATGAACGCCGAGATGTTGAGGACGAAGTTCGGGGCCAGATCGTGGAAATCCAGGCCGTAGTAGAACATGAGCCCCCGGACAAATGGATGCAGAGGGAAGCCCAGTCCACGGAGGAAATGGGGGAGGAATACCACCCTCTCATGGGGCCTAGGAGTGGGGATGAGCTGCCCCTTTTCGGGAAGCCGGTGCGCGATATCGCTAGCCAAATATTCGGCCTTCCTCAGCTTTTTGATGTGTCCCTCCGTGACGGAGGAGACCATCCACTTGCCTCCTGCTCCGGACATGACTGGAGAAGGTTGAGGTGGTAGTGCGGACTTGGGCGCTGGAGCTCGAGTGCGCAAGAATGTATAGGCAAAGGAGGAAGAAGGCGTGGGTGAAAAGGTGGATCCTTATCCCCTTATATGGGTGGACGCAACTACGTGTCCCCACCAGCCTGGTAAAACTCGCTTATCTCCAAGCGCCGTAATCAATGGCGCGGTTGGGTTACCCACGCCCGTATTGATGAGAATCCCGGAATAAGGGGACACGATCTCTGCTTTAACAAGATGTGCCAAAGAAACCGCCTCGCATAACGCGCTAAGACTGGTTCGAATAAAAGCTTGGCCATGGTGTGATGTCACACTACGGAGTACGTCAGCAGATTAGATTTGTGTAAATATTATTCTCTTCATGGCAATATGTGGAAACTTATTTTGCAGAGCCGGACACTATCTTTGTGTTCAAAATCTTCTATGAAGTACTTGGAGGAGGAACCTGCCTTGCAATGCCGAAGACAATCTGCGCACCGGGCTCGTCGTCATTGAAGCCTGGTTCAGGGGCTACTAAGGGAGTCCTGGATTAGGGGGTGTTCGGATAGCCGAACTATACCTTCAGCCGGACTCCTGGACTATGAAGATACAAGATTGAAGACTCCGTCCCGTGTCCGGAAGGGAATTTCCTTGGCGTGGAAGGCAAGCTTGGCGATACGGATGTTCAGATCTCCTACCATTGTAACCGACTCTATGTAACCCTAACCCTATCTGGTGTCTATATAAACCGGAGGGTTTTAGTCCATAGGACAACATACACATCAACAATCATACCATAGGTTAGCTTCTAGGGTTTAGCCTCTCTGATCTCGTGCTAGATCTGCTCTTATACTACCCATATCATCAATACTAATCAAGCAGGACGTAGGGTTTTACCTCCATCGAGAGGGCCCGAACCTGGGTAAAACTTCGTGTCCCTTGCCTCCTGTTACCATCCGGCCTAGACGCATAGTTCGGGACCCCCTACCCGAGATCCGCCGGTTTTGACACCGACAGCGGCTTACGGAGTCCAAATCGAAGAGGAGAAGGGGAATTTGGGACGCGATTCTCACCGTGGAGGCACATGGAGTCCCGTTGAGGGCTTAGAAGCGCAGAGACGGTCAGAGTCGACGGAGAGGAGCTCACAGCGGAGCCGTAGGCGTGCTCGGGGAAGGCCGGAGTGGTCGGAGCAGAGTACTTGGGCGATGGCGCCGGCGACCGAGGTTGAAGAAGAGGATCGTGGTGTCGATGAAGTGGCGATCCCGGCCGACCCGTTGGCGTACTCGATGTAGACGGAGGAGGCACGGCTCCTGGAGTGGACGACAAGCACGGGGATGCCTTGTTTGCGGCGAATCAGAGGCGGCAGTGGTCGGCTCCGAAGATTGAAGACGATGACGCTGGCGACGAACCAGCGCTTCCCGACTCACGTTCTTCCGCAGAGAGATGAGGTGGAGCCCGGCGGACCTTCTGGACTTGATAGCTGCGAGAGGATCTCGGTGGCCACGGTGAACGGTGTCGACGCGACGACGCTGAGCTCGGGAGAGAGCATGGTGGCATGAGGGGAACGAGCGAGGGAGAGAGGAAAAAGGGGCAATAGGGTTAGCAGGGGGGTCGAGGATGCTCTTATCCGTCTCGGGGCACCGACGGATGGTCGACACGGGCGAGATCCACGCATGGACGGTCGCGCGTGGCCGGACAGCGCCATGGCCCCTGCCTCATGTTGAGAGGTGAGGGAAAGGCCGGGGCGGTGGGTCAGGCCTGATACAGTGCAAGTTGGGCCAGGTGCAAAAGGGGGGGGGCGTTATATTTTCTTTTATATTTACTGTTTTGCCTTTTCACTTCCGTTGCAAAATACTTGACCACCAAACGAATTTTTTTTAAATAAGCAACTTGTTGAAACAAATACTAGGCATTATGTACTACTGCTACAAAAGTTTGGAGGCAAGATGATCTTGTTCAAATTTTATATAAATGAAAATTAGATTAACGGGGCTATTTTGGGCACTGTTTTAAATCCTAGGGGCATTTTGGGAGTTTAGGTGATGTTGTTTTCCCCAACATAATCACTTAGGAATTATTTGCAAAACTATGAACTATTTTGTTTGCATTTTTGAAGATGTAAAATATTTGACTTGCAATAAAAATTTGAATTTGACTTGAATTTTAATCAAGTGGAAATTTGGCAAGGTGAACATGGTGACATGGCAACCATCAGGGGGAGATTACTGTAGCATGATTCTCGGGGTGTTACAAATCTCCTCCACTACAAGAAATCTCGTCCCGAGATTTAAGAGGTAGTGAAAGGGGGAAAGGTTTGGTAACGAATCTAGCGGGTCTTCTCATCCTGGCTTGCTCTTCGCGAAGAGGCCGGTCCAATACATTGATGTCTTCATTTCTCTGCTTCTGGTCATCATGATGAAGTCAGCGTCCTTTCTTCAGGAACTCCATCGTATGTACGAAAGAATAATGGGTGGGCATTCCGGGAGAACAGACCTCTGCAAGGTCGACTATCTGGTCAATAACATCGGGGAAGGTGGCGGAAAGTAACTCTCGAATTGAAACTTAAGAAGATGTCGAGAGCAAAGTAAGAAGGTGCAAAATAGAAGTTTCAAGCGCATAGGCAATCGTTCGTTGCATGATTACGAAATGTGAAAGGGGTTCAGAGCAATGGGAAAGTATTGCATCTGATACCATAATAGATCACTAGGAAGGTGGCCCGTGAATTACATACGAAGCCAAGCGGGTGGAATAACTTTGGAAACAGGGGCGTACAAAAGAGTCAGGTTTCGATCATGTGGAACTGTGGGTTATGGGCCCATCATGTGGGTTAAAAGTAGGAGGAGCGGTGACATCTTGCATAGTCATGATAGCAAGGCATGTCAGAGGGTAGCCTGTCGATTAAGTCGGCAACAACGTCGGTACCAAGGGCGAGGGACGAAGAGAACCATTTTCCCGCTCGTTGAAACGAGGCGGACCAATAGGCAAGGTTCTCGCCCATCGGTGGTTACCACGATGTCGTTAGCAATAGTAACAGGGTCACACTAACAGAGTTGTAAACCGAGGTGTTTACCTAAGCAGGAGAATATTCCTGCTTAGATCATATAGATCACAAGAAACGTTAACCCAACAAATGGAAAGAAATATATGATTATCAGATTAAACGGAACAATGGAAAGGAAAATGTGTTTAAACACATATTTCAAAGGTATAACCTTCAGAAGGACGAGCAGAGCATGATATCCATGACATGATATAATGTAGTAAACTCTTTAGATAGGGGAGATAATTTTCATGATATTACCCATATAGCGGTGTTTGGATAATCGAGCAGGAAACATTTAGCATTGGGCTTCAAACATTTTTGTTGAAAATCGGAGTACCATAGACATGCTTCGAGATAGCATTGACATGGCCGTCAAGCAAAGATTACACTTCGGATACATGAAGGATCCATCAGGAACAACTTGTAGAATAAGCCTTACAATTTCCTCATGGAAGAATGGATAGTCTTGCTAAAAGGAAGAACTACAACAATAGGCCCTCCAGCCAGGTGTGCTAGGCATGACATCACCTTACCGGGTCATATAAAGACCAAAGTTATAACTCTTGGAAAATGAGTCCCAACCATCATATCTGACCGGGATCCATATCTGATTGGTGTCAGGATACTTCAGACTCAGGATGCCTGAGAAGAAAAGGTGCAACACGATTTGACGAGATGACATTGTGAGATTCTCAGAAATGGTCTATGGAAGTGAGCTCTGAAACAAGAGTTCTTCAGTAAAACAAGGAGAGGATGAGGAGGTGGCTGATAGGCTCAGCAACAAATTATCGAGATTTCCAAAGGATTGATTTCCACAATTATGTGAACAAGGAAATATCGTTTGTCGGATCAAATGATATAATGATGTATGCTCAAGGGAAACATACACAACTGAACAATGATGGAAGGCTGCACCCAGGAATCTGGACTAGGTAGCACGATCAATGTTCGAATGATGATTCAATAAGCAATAGACTTAGAATGAAACTGTAGACCAATAACTTCAAAGCAATAGGGTTGCTAGAAGTTTAGAATTTACACATCACAGACCATTTGCCGGTATTCCGGTTAGAAACAACACGGAGACCAAGAAATGAACGCAAAAGGCGAGAGATATTACTATATCAAGAATTCTTAAGAGGTGGTAAAATTACCACGACATTCTTGACATAAAAGGTGGTAATATTCCAAGGTAAAGAAGAACAAATGCTGGATAGCAAGGGTCTCAAGGTATAACACAAAACACGAATAAGTTTGTGTTGAACGGAAGGCAATAAAGTGGTCGATGATAACACAAACCATTGAGGGGCGAGGATGGTATTTCTCATCAAGAATTCGATATATAACTTGGAAGAGCTCAGGATGTTGATGATGACCACGACACATTTGTCGAGAGATTTCATGAAGATGTAATCGGTTGGCGATGACATCAAGTCAAATGATGATGCAGCGAAAGTCAAATAATACTTGAAGAAGAACTCATAAGAAGTTATGCAGTTCCGTGATAATCTCGAGATACCAGAGGGGGTAATACTCGATGACAGATCAAAGTAGAGGTTGGACTGGGGTATTGCTCTATAGAAGACAAGCGCTTAAACTTGCACGCAAAATGGTATTTAAAGGAGAACATGGTCGGAACCATGATTGCAAAAGGCCAGATCCCGGATATAAGATGAACTTATACCAAAGGAATACATTAATTTAAGAGAAGCTTTAACGATAAGATCTACATCGTGTCCATGGGCATGAACACAAAGTTCAAGGTCGACTCCCACTTCTCCAATGCATAACCTTTCATTCACTTGTCACTTTTGAAGAAGTTGTAGTGTTGAAATTTCATCTGGCAAAATACCAGAAGTGTATGACTCGTGAAAACTTTCGAGTTCACACAGTTTAGAGAAGGCATATGTTCAACCCATAGGGGATTCTTAGAAACATATACCACAAGTTTCAAGGGTAAATATCACAAGCTCGAAAGTAGAGAAAGGTTGAGAAAGTACATGATACAATTTACCAAAGGCATTATGTATCCGAGGAAAGGCTCACAAGGTTATAGAATATGAAGGACGCTGCCGGATAAAATCCATTAAAGGATCTGCCGGTCCATAACAGAGCTGACGTGAGCATCGACACACAACCAGAGGAAGTAACAATGCAAAGGCATTGGATTATGGAAACAACTGCCAAATCCAAAGCTCAAATGCAAAGGAATTATGATTTTCAAATCAAGGGATCAGAAGCGATGTTCTGATTAGGGATGGATAAGTTGAATAGCTTTAGGGTTACAATCGATGGCAATTGGATCTGTTGAGAACCAGCTCATGTTTAAAATGACGTCTGAGCCGGAAAGATAATTTAAAAGGATCAACTGATGATTGTGTGCATTCGCACTCATGTTGAATCAAAGGGATCAAAATGACGGTGCCTAAGGATACTAACGAATATTTCCAGACATATGGAAAGCATCCATCATGCAAGCAGATAAGTATTGCAGAGCAATAAGCTACTAATAATTTTTGGAGGATCGAATAGTATTTCAATGACCATTGCGAAACACATGAACAACTGGGGGATGAGCGGATACTCGATAAGTGCGAGAATTATCCGTAGGGGTATTCAGGTGACAAAGAACAACAAGGCAGTAAGCCCAAAGGATTATCGAAACAACGACGAGTATTACGGGGTATCTTGTAATAACAAGACCAACTGGGAATAAAAGTAAGAACGACAGGTGTAAGTATTTATCCATAGGGATTTTTCGGTGGTAGGGAATTGCAAAAGCAATAGGCACAAGGTCTCGAGAAAATATCGGAGAGTATTGTCAGGATCTTCTGTTGAAGCAGACGACCATCCGTAATGAAAGGGTTCTCCGGCAGGAAGTGGTAACGAGAACCTAGAGTTAGATTTTAGCAAAATCATTTAACCCGAATAGAAGAGAGATCAGAGTCCAAGGGTAAGGATCGAGGAGTAAAAGATCCTAATACCACCCAGATGGCGACGTGGGCCCGTAAGGCACACAGCCATGTTAGTAAAAGTTTTTTGTAATGTCTAGACTCAACTTCGGCCAAGGAGTGTGGAAGGGGGATTCCTACAGGCAGTCGGCTCTCATACCAACTTGTGACGCCCCCGATTTAATCGTACACTAATCATACACGCAAACGTGTACGATCAAGATCAGGGACTCATGGGAAGATATCACAACACAACTCTACAAATAAAATAAGTCATACAAGCATCATATTACAAGCCAGGGGCCTCGAGGGCTCGAATACAAGAGCTCGATATTAGACGAGTCAGCAGAAGCAACAATATCTGAGTACAGACATAAGTTAAATAAGTTTGCCTTAAGAAGGCTAGCACAAACTGAGATACAGATCGAAAGAGGCACAGGCCTCCTGCCTAGGATCCACCTAAACTACTCCTGGTCGTCGTCAGCGGGCTGCACGTAGTAGTAGGCACCTCCAGTGTAGTAGTAGTCGTCGTCGACGGTGGCGTCAGGCTCCTGGGCTCCAACGTCTGGTCGCAGCAATCGAGTTTAGAAAGGGGGAAAAGAGGGAGCAAAGCAACCGTGAGTACTCATCCAAAGTACTCGCAAGCAAGGAGCTACACTACATATGTATGCATTGGTATCAAATGGAATAAGGGTATCATATGTGGACTGAACTGTAGAATGCCGGAATAAGAGGGGGATAGCTAGTCCTGTCGAAGACTACGCTTCTGGTAACCTCCATCTTGCAGCAGAAGAAGAGAGTAGAAGGTAAGTTCACCAAGTAGCATCGCATAGCATAATCCTAACCGGCGATCCTCTCCATGTCGCCCTGTGAGAGAGCGACCACCGGTTGTATCTGGCACTTGGAAGGGTGTGTTTTATTAAGTATCCGGTTCTAGTTGTCATAAGGTCAAGGTACAACTCCAAGTCGTCCTGTTACCGAAGATCACGGCTATTCGAATAGATTAACTTCCCTGCAGGGCTGCACCACATAACCCAACACGCTCGATCCCATTTGGCCGGACACACTTTCCTGGGTCATGCCCGGCCTCAGAAGATCAACACGTCGCAGCCCTACCTAGGCACAATAGAGAGGTCAGCACGCCGGTCTAAATCCTATGGCGCAGGGGTCTAGGCCCATCGCCCATTGCACACATGCACGTCGCGTACGCGGCCGGTGAGCAGACCTAGCAACCTCCATTACAAAGGAAGTTGCGTTACGTGGTCCAACCCGGCACGCGCCGCTCATTCGCTGACGTCACGAAGGCTTCGGCTGATACCACGACATCGAGTGCCCATAACTGTCCCCGCGTAGATGGTTAGTGCGTACAGGCCAGTAGCCAGACTCAGATCAAATACCAAGATCTCGTTAAGCGTGTTATTCTAAAATAACCACGGACGCCGACCAGGTGCAGGCCCACCTCTCTCCTAGGTGGTCTCAACCTGCCCTGTCGCTCCGCCACAAAGTAACAGTCGGGGGCCTTCAGGAACTCAGGCCCACCTCTACCGGGATGGAGCCACCTGCCCCTTCAGCCCCCAACATCGGAATCACTTGCGGGTACTCCTACGAGCCGACCCGACTTTAATCACCACAAGTATCATATATTATGTATAAGTATATACCCGTGACCACCTCCCAAGTGATCACGGCCCGATAGTATAGCATGGCAGACAGACAAGAATGTAGGGCCACTGATGGTAAAGTAGCATCCTATACTAAACATTTAGGATTGCAGGTAAGGTATCAACAGCTGGAGCAACAATGACAGGCTATGCATCGGAATAGGATTAACGGAAAGCAGTAACATGCTACACTACTCTAATGCAAGCAATAGAAAGAGAGTAGGCGATATCTGGTGATCAAGGGGAGGGGCTTGCCTGGTTGCTCTGGCAAGAGAGAGGGGTCGTCAACACCGTAGTCGTACTGGGTAGCAGCGGCGTCGGTCTCGATGTATAGCGAGAGAAGAGGGGGAAGAGACAATAAATATAATGCAAACAAATGCATGACGATGCATGACATGACAAAGCACGATGCTAGGTGTGCCCTAACGCGGTACGAGGTGGTACCGGTGAAGGGGGAAAACATCCGGGAAAGTATTCCAGGTGTTTCGCGTTTTCGGACAGATGAACCGGAGGGGGAAAGTTGCGTGTTCGGTATGCTAGGGATGCGTGGCGGACGAACGGGTTGCGTATCCGGATTCGTCTCATCGTTCTGAGCAACTTTCATGTATAAAACTTTTTCATCCGAGTTACGGATTATTTTCTATTAATTTTCAAAGCTTTAAGCAAAATCCTAAAAATCCCTCAAATTCTGCTAAGTCTGAAAATTCGCCAGTTTTAAACATCTTTTAGCTGTTTTCAAAAGGCTACAACTATAGATCTGCACCTCCTATGATTTTGTTCCTTATATCAATTTTGAGATTTTTCTGTGATCTACAAGATAGTAGCACTTTCATCTCTGTTAGTGTGCATTTGCTTGATCATCAACAGCTCTGAAGTAGCTATGAAATTAAAGCTGTTTTCGGCTTTTCTATTAAAAGAACATAGAACTTTGTGATTTTCATTGGATTTAATCCATGCATCAAATGGATTTGGTCCAATGCAAACATTTGGACCATGTCAAGTGTACTACCTCCCCATAATTGTTTTAGTCCTGTTAGTAGTCGTTTAGCCAGAGTTTAGGGGCTGTCCAGGGGGTTACACGGTGTGAAATTAGAAAAGCTAGCTAGTAGCTACAATAGCTAGAAGTACAGAGTATAGAAAGCAGCGGTAGTAGTAGGAACTGTAGGATGCAGCAGCGGGTGCATCAACAGGCAGCAGCGCTGCGAGCAGCAGCAGGCGATGGCGAGGCCACGCACGGGCGCAAGCAGAGATGGGGCGCGACAAGAGCGTGGGCAGGCGCACGCGGGGTTCGGCCCGGCGCGGCGAGCGGCGACACGCGAGCAGTGAGGCGCGGTAGACAGCGGCGAGCGGTCACGACCAGGGCGGCAGTGCACGCGGGCGTCGGCAGCAGTGTGGGAGGAGCAACGGGCCGCGGCGGTCATCGCGGCACCAGCAGGCCGCGGCGAAGCTACACGCGGGCGCGCGCGTACAGCAACCGCACGTACGCGTACACACTACACAGGGGGGTTCAGGCATGACGGTTATGGCGACCTACGGCGTCCAAATCGAAGAGGAGAAGGGGAATTTGGGACGCGGTGCTCACCGTGGAGGCACATGGAGGCCCGTTGAGGGCTTAGAAGCGCAGAGACGGTCAGAGTCGACGGAGAGGAGCTCACAGCGGAGCCGTAGGCGTGCTTGGGGAAGGCCGGAGTGGTCGGAGCAGAGTAGTTGGGCGATGGCGCCGGCGACCGAGGTTGAAGAAGAGGATCGTGGCGTCGATGAAGTGGCGATCCCGGCCGATCCATTGGCGTACTCGATGTAGACGGAGGAGGCACGACTCCTGGAGTGGACGGCAAGCACGGGGATGCCTTGTTTGCGGCGAATCGAAGGCGGCAGTGGTCGGCTCCGAAGATTGAAGACGATGACGCTGGCGACGAACCAGCGCTTCCCGGCTCACGTTCTTCCGTAGAGAGATGAGGTGGAGCATGGCGGACCTTCTGGACTTGATAGCGCTGCGAGAGGATCTCGGTGGCCATGGTGAACGGTGTCGGCGCGACGACGCTGAGCTCGGGAGAGAGAGAGCATGGTGGCGTGAGGGAAATGAGCGAGGGAGAGAGGAAAAAGGGGCACTAGGGTTAGCAGGGGGTCGAGGATGCTCTTATCCGTCTCGGGGCACCGACGGATGGTCGACACGGGCGAGATCCACGCATGGACGGTCGCGCGTGGCCGGACAGCGCCATGGCCTCTGCCTCATGTCGAGAGGTGAGGGATAGGCCGGGGCGGTGGGTCAGGCCTGATACAGTGCAAGTTGGGCCAGGTGCAAAAAAGGGGGGGGGGGGCGTTATATTTTCTTTTATCTTTACTGTTTTGCCTTTTCACTTCTGTTGCAAAATACTTGACCACCAAACGAATTTTTTTAAAATAATCAACTTGTTGAAACAAATACTAGGCATTATGTACTACTGCTACAAAAGTTTGGAGGCAAGATGATCTTGTTCAAATTTTATATAAATGAAAATTAGATTAACGGGGCTATTTTGGGCACTGTTTTAAATCCTAGGGGCATTTTGGGAGTTTAGGTGATGTTGTTTTCCCCAACATAATCACTTAGGAATTATGTGCAAAACTATGAACTATTTTGTTTGCATTTTTGAAGATGTAAAATATTTGACTTGTAGTACAAATTTGAATTTGACTTGAATTTTAATCAAGTGGAAATTTGGCAAGGTAAACATGGCGACATGGCAACCATCAGGGGGAGATTACTGTAGCATGATTCTCGGGGTGTTACATGTACACACCTTTTGGGAGAGACACACATGAATCAGAATTTATTAGAATACTCTATGTGCTTCACTTATATCTTTTGAGCTAGATAATTTTGCTCTAGTGCTTCGCTTATATCTTTTAGAGCACGGTGGTGGTTTTATTTTATAGAAATTATTGATCTCTCATGCTTCACTTATATTATTTTGAGTCCTTTAGAACAGCATGGTAATTTTCTTTGGTTATGAGTTTAGTCCTAATATGATAGGCATCCAAGATCGGTATAATAAAAACTTTCATAAAAAGTGCATTGAGTACTAGGAGAAGTTTGATACTTGATAATTGTTTTGAGATATAAAGGTGGTAATATTAGAGTGTGCTAGTTGAGTAGTTGTGAATTTGAGAAATACTTGTGTTGAAGTTTGCAAGTCCCGTAGCATGCACGTATGGTGGCCATTGTGTAACAAATTCGAAACATGAGGTGTTATTTTATTGTCTTCCTTATGAGTGGTGGTCAGGGACGAGCGATGGTCTTTTCCTACCAATCTATCCCCCTAGGAGAATGCGCGTAATGCTTGGTTTTTGATGACTTGTAGATTTTTGCAATAAGTATGTGAGTTCCTTATGACTAATGTTGAGTCCATGGATTATACGCACTCTCACCCTTCCATCATTGCTAGCCTCTTCGGTACCGTGCATTGCCCTTTCTCACCTTGAGAGTTGGTGCAAACTTTGCTGGTGCATCCAAACCCCGTGATATGATACGCTCTGTCGCACATAAACCTCCTTATATATTCCTCAGAACAGCCACCATACCTACCTATTATGGCATTTTGATGTCTACTACACAACCTTCTTCTTGTAGATGTTGTTGGGCCTCCAAGTGCAGAGGTTTGTAGGACAGTAGAAAATTTCCCTCAAGTGGATGACCTAAGGTTTATAAATCTGTAGGAGGCGTAGGATGAAGATGGTCTCTCTCAAGCAACCCTACAACCAAATAACAAAGAGTCTCTTGTGTCCCCAACACACCCAATACAATGGTAAATTGTATAGGTGCACTAGTTCGGTGAAGAGATGGTGATACAAGTGGTATATGGATAGTAGATAAAGGTTTTTGTAATCTGAAAATATAAAAACAGCAAGGTAACTAATGATAAAAGTGAGCACAAACGGTATTGCAATGCGTTGAAACAAGGCCTAGGGTTCATACTTTCACTAGTGCAAGTTCTCTCAACAATAATAACATAGTTTGATCATATAACAATCCCTCAACATGCAACAAAGAGTCACTCCAAAGTCACTAATAGCGGAGAACAAACGAAGAGATTATGGTAGGGTACGAAACCACCTCAAAGTTATTCTTTCCAATCAATCCGTTGGGCTATTACGATAAGTGTCACAAACAGCCCTAGAGTTCATACTAGAATAACACCTTAAGACACAAATCAACCAAAACCCTAATGTCACCTAGATACTCCAATGTCACCTCAAGTGTCCGTGGGTATGATTATACGATATGCATCACACAATCTCAGATTCATGTATTCAACCAACACATAGGACCTCAAAGAGTGCCCCAAAGTTTCTACCGGAGAATCACGACGAAAACGTGAGCCAACCCCTATGCATAGGTTCATGGGCGGAACCCGCAAGTTGATCACCAAAACATACATCAAGTGAATCACGTGATATCCCATTGTCACCACAGATACGCATGGCAAGACATACATCAAGTGTTCTCAAATCTTTAAAGACTCAATCCGATAAGATAACTTCAAAGGGGAAACTCAATTCATTACAAGAGAGTAGAGGGGGAGAAGAAGCATAAGATCCAACTATAATAGCAAAGCTCGCGATACATCTAGATCGTATCACCTCAAGAACATGAGAGAGAGAGAGATCAAACACATAGCTACTAGTACATACCCTCAGCCCCGAGGGAGAACTACTCCCTCCTCGTCATGGAGAGCACCGGCATGATGAAGATGGCCACCGGAGAAGGATTGCCCCCTCTGGCAGGGTACCGGAACGGGTCTAGATTGGCTTTCGGTGGCTACGGAGGCTTCTGGCGGCGGAACTCCCGATCTATTGTGCTCTCGGATGTTTTTAGGGTATATGGAGATATATAGGCTGAAGAAGTACGTCAGGGGGGGCACGAGGGACCCACGAGGGTGGAGGGCGCGCCCAGAGGGGGTGGGCGCGCCCCCTACCTCGTGGCCTCCTTGAAGGTCCCCTGACGTGCACTCCAAGTCTTCTGGGCTTCTTTCCTTCCAAAAATGAGTTCCGTGAAGTTTCAGGTCAATTGGACTCCGTTTGATTTTCCTTTTCTTCGAAACCCTAAAACAGGGTAAAAACAGAAACTGGCATTGGGTTCTGGGTTAATAAGTTAGTCCTGAAAAATGATATAAAAGTGTATGATAAAGCCCAAAAACATCCAAAACAGAAGATAATATAGCATGGAGCAATCAAAAATTATAGATACGTTGGAGACGTATCAGCATCCCTAAGCTTAATTCCTGCTCGTCCTCTAGTAGGTAAATTATAAAAACAGAATTTTTGATGCGGAGTGCTACTTGGCATAATTTCAATGTAATTATTCTTAATTGTGGTATGAATATTCACATCCATAAGATTCAAGAAAAAAGTTTAATATTGACATAAAAATAATAATACTTCAAGCATACTAACTAAGCAATTATGTCTTCTCAAAATAACATGGCTAAAGAAAGTTATCCCTACAAAATCATATAGTCAGGCTATGCTCTATCTTCACCACACAAAATATTTAAATCATGCACAACCCCGATGACAAGCCAAGCAATTGTTTCGTACTTTTGGTGTTGTCAAACCTTTTCAATCTTCACGCAATACATGAGCGTGAGCCATGGACATAGCACTATAGGTGGAATAGAATGGTGGTTGTGGAGAAGACAAAAAGGAGAAGATAGTCTCACATCAACTAGGCGTATCAACGGGCTATGGAGATGCCCATCAATAGATATCAATGTGAGTGAGTAGGGATTGCCATGCAACGGATGCACTAGAGCTATAAGTATATGAAAGCTCAAAAAGAAACTAAGTGGGTGTGCATCCAACTCGCTTGCTCACGAAGACCTAGGGCAATTTGAGGATGCCCATCATTGGAATATACAAGCCAAGTTCTATAATGAAAGATTCCCACTAGTATATGAAAGTGACAACATAGGAGACTCTCTATCATGAAGATCATGGTGCTACTTTGAAGCACAAGTGTGGTAAAAGGATAGTAGCATTGCCCCTTCTCTCTTTTTCTCTCATTTTTTTATATTTTTTTATTTGGGACTTTCTCTTCTTCTTTTTATGGCCTCTTTTTTTTCTTTTTTTTAATTTTTCCGTCCGGAGTCTCATCCCGACTTATGGGGGAATCATGGTCTCCATCATCCTTTCCTCACTGGGACAATGCTCTAATAATGATGATCATCACACTTTTATTTACTTACAACTCAACAATTACAACTCGATACTTAGAACAAAATATGACTCTATATGAATGCCTCCGGCGGTGTATCGGGATGTGCAATGATGCATGAGCGACATGTATGAAAGAATTATGAATGGTGGCTTTGCCACAAATACAATGTCAACTACATGATCATGCAAGCAATATGACAATGATGGAGCGTGTCATAATAAACGGAATGGTGGAAAGTTGCATGGCAATATATCTCGAAATGGCTATGGAAATGCCATGCTAGGTAGGTATGGTGGCTGTTTTGAGGAAGGTATATGGTGGGTGTATGATACCGGCGAAAGGTGCGCGGTATTAGAGAGGCTAGCAATGGTGGAAGGGTGAGAGTGCGTATGATCCATGGACTCAACATTAGTCATAAAGAACTCATATACTTATTGCAAAAATCTATTAGTTATCGAAGAAAAGTACTACGTGCATGCTCCTAGGGGGATAGATTGGTAGGAAAAGACCATCGCTCGTCCCCGACCGCCACTCATAAGGAAGACAATCAATAGATAAATCATGCTCTGACTTCATCACATAACGGTTCACCATACGTGCATGCTACGGGAATCACAAACTTCAACACAAGTATTTCTCAAATTCACAACTACTCAACTAGCATGACTCTAATATCACCATCTCCATATCTCAAAACAATTATCTAGTATCAAACTTCTCATTGTATTCAACACACTCATAAGAGAATTTTATTATTCTTGAATACCTAGCGTATTAGGATTATTTAAGAAAATTACCATGCTATTTAAGACTCTCAAAATAATCTAAGTGAAGAATAAGAGATCAATAGTTTCTATAAAACAAAACCACCACCATGCTCTAAAAGATATAAATGAAGGACTAGAGCAAATGACAAACTACTCCGAAAGATATAAGTGAAGATCAATGAGTAGTCGAACAATTATGCAGTTATGTGAAGACTCTCTAACATTTAAGAATTTCAGATCTTGATATTTTATTCAAACAGCAAGCAAAACTAAATAAAATAAAATGACGCTCCAAGCAAAACACATATCATGTGGTAAATAAAAATATAGCTCCAAGTAAAGTTACGGATGAACGAAGACGAAAGAGGGGATGCCTTCCGGGGCATCCCCAAGCTTAGGCTCTTGGCTATCCTTGAATATTACCTTGGGGTGCCTTGGGAATCCCCAAGCTTAGGCTCTTTCCACTCCTTATTTTCCATAGTCCATCGAATCCTTACCCAAAACTTGAAAACTTCACAACACAAAACTTAACAGAAAACTCATAAGCTCCGTTAGTATAAGAAAATAAATCACCACTTCAAGGTACTGTAATGAACTCATTCTTTATTTATATTGGTGTTAAACTTACTGTATTCCAACTTCTTTATGGTTTATAAACTATTTTACTAGCCATAGATTCATCAAAATAAGTGAATAACACATCGAAAACAGAATCTGTCAAAAACAGAACAGTCTGTAGTAATATGGATCAAACTTATACTTATGGAACTCATAAAATTCTCAAATAAATTTCTGGACCTGAGGAATTTATCTATTAATCATATGCAAAAAGAATTAACTAAATATCACTTTCCAAATAGACATGGCAGCAATTCTCGTGAGCGCTAAAGTTTCTGTTTTTTACAGCATGATCAACAAAACTTTCCCCAAGTCTTCCCAAAGGTTCTACTTGGCACAAACACTAATTCAACACATAAAACCACATATAAACAGAGGCCAGATGAATTATTTATTACTAATCAGGAACAAAAAGCAAGGAACAAAAATAAAGTTGGGTTGCCTCCCAACAAGCACTAACGTTTAACGCCCCTAGCTAGGCATGATGATTTCAATGATGCTCACATAAAAGATAAGAATTGAAACATAAAGAGAGCATCATGAAGAATATTACTAGCACATTTAATCCTAACACACTTCCTATGCATACGGATTTTGTGAGGAAACAACTTATGGGAACAAGAATCAACTTGCATAGGAAGGTAAAACAAGCATAACTTCAAGATTTTAAGCACATAGAGAGGAAACTTGATATTATTGCAATTCCTACAAGCATATATTCCTCCCTCATAATAATTTTCAGTAGCATCATGAATGAATTCAACAATATAACCAGCACCTAAATCATTCTTTTCATGATCTACAAGCATGCAAAATTTACTACTCTCCACATAAGAAAAATTCTTCTCATCAATAGTAGTGGGAGTATCATAAGAGACTTGAATACTATAAATTGTTTCCACATTAAAAGAGTAATGTTCAGAAAATGGGTAACCATAATCATGACAAGTTTTATAAATATAATCACTACTTTTTATAGCATAAGTATCATCACAATAATCATCATAGGTAGGAGGCATGCTATCATCATTATAAATTTGCATATCAAAACTTGGGAGACTAAAAATATCATCTTCATTAAACATAGCTTCCCCAAGCTTAGGAAAAACATTAATTTCAGCAAATATATTCTCAAATATGTCATCTTCATCAAACATAGCTTCCCCAAGCTTGGGACTTTTCATATCATAAGCATAATCACTCTCATAATTAATAGTATGGATAGCACCAATAGTATAGCAATTATCATATTCTTCCAAGCAAGTGCCAAAAAGATTTTCAAGATCGTAAGAAGTATCATTATCTTCCACAATTATATTTTCATGAGGCACAATAGTAATAGGAGCAGCATTATTTGGGAGAGATATCTTCTTACCTCTCTTTCTTTTTCTTTTCTTCTTCTTCACCACATCATGTGTGGGTTCAATACTCTTTTTGGAGCTCCTTATTAATGAGATTGGTTGAATAGGAGGCTCCTCCTCGTTACCTGATTCATCATAAGAAATAATAGGAGGGTATTGGGAAGCCTCTTCCCTTTCATTAGTATTCTCTTCATCTTCTATTTGTTTTGTTTTCTTTATGTAATTGGCAATATAAGGGTTTTCAATACAATTCACCGCATAATACATATAAATTTCCTCTAGATCAAATCCAAGAAGTTTATAACGGGCAAATTCTGGAAGATAATTAGCTATACGTTTCATTTCTTCGTAACTCATAAGCTAACTAAGTTCATTATGATGTGCAAGGGAAATCAAGTCATCACAATTTTTGGACACGATACGATCATGAAACAATTTGCATTGGGTATTGAAATGATCATGTTCATTACAAAGCTCACAAGTATGGCCAATATAATTTAAATTTTCAGCACATTCATCTAGCCTTTCTTGCAACAATTTAGTTTCTAAGTACTTATGCCTCTTGCAATATCTATCTTCCCTATTTGGTGTGTTCGTACACACCCAATGTACTCCACAAAAATTGACATGTTTATAGGAGACATCATAACTAGTGCAATCATCATTAGTATCAAGGATATTCAAAG